>NC_071353.1:92890638-93013138 GCF_943734655.1 Sabethes cyaneus | reverse complement strand
ACCATTACAAACACCAAGCTTGTGGCTGGTGTTGATTAGCATAAGCAAGCATAAGCATAGGCACAAGCATAGGATTCCGCCCGTGTGCTGCTACTCGGTTATTGACCAGGACCGATGAAAATTGCAAAATGATGGCTGGAAAAAGCATGCTTAGGACAGCGCACTGTTCCTTTTTGTGCAACCTTATCAGGTCCCTGCGTGCTGATCAATACAGATGCCGGCCACGTCCGAAAGCGGGTCCTGGTGGGATGGGAAGGAATGTTAGTCCAATACTTGTTGCTAATAAAGACCAGGGAATCCTCTGCATCTTCACAAGCATCAAGCTTGTGGCTGCTGCTGATTCAAGACAAAGAAGCAAAATTACCTTGCGTGTTTTTTGTTTACTACAAAGCACAGGCCTAGGTGCTACATCTGATTTGGAATTTTGACCTGTTTTTATACGACAGACTTCGTAGACTGTAAGAATACGGGACAATTGTGCTACAAATCCTTTGACTCTTTCAGTCGAGATTCGAACATGTGATGTCTAGCTTCCTGATCAGATGATTCTAGTAAAAATCTTACAGAATTGTTGCTCAAGTTGATATTTCTATCAAACTTTGTAATAAATGTTTCTACCTTTGTCACAATTTGGTTATACACTAGAATCTCGTTTTACGTCCGTTCATTTTACGTGATTTCGTTTTACGTCACTTTTTTTACGTCCAAATTTTGAATTAACGTCCTCTCGTTTTACGTCCAAAATTTGAATTAACGTCCACTTTTTTTACGTCCAAAACTTGAATTAACGTCCTCTCGTTTTACGTCCGAAATTTGAATTAACGTCTTCGGGAAAGTTACTTAAATGATTGCCGCCTTCAAGATGGTATGGAAAATAACGCAGAATTGACTCACTACGTGGCGCTAGCGTATATGTAGCATTCTTATACAAGCTGTATCTGGCGTTGCTGACTATTTAGAAAGTTACGGTCTTCGGGAAGGTTACTCAAATGACTGCTGCCTTCAAGATGGTATGGAAAATAGCGCAGAATTGACTCACTACGTGGCGCTAGCGTATATGTAGCATTCTTATACAAGCTGTATCTTGCGCTGCTGGCTATCCAGAAAGTTGCAGTCTTCGGGAAGGTTACTTAAATAACTGCCGCCTTCAAGATGGTATGGAAAATTCAAGGTTGTATGGAACCGGCTGCACTAGTGTATGTTTTTTTGTATTTGCCATAACTCATGATCTTGGTTGTACAAGAAGATCCTTTCTTCGGAAAGGTAGTTTAAGTTACCGAACCGTCCATTCATTTTACGTGATTTCATTTTATGTCCGAAATTTGAATTAACGTCCTATCGATTTACGTCCAAAATTTGAATTAACGTGCAAGGATTTTTGGGGCCGGGGGAGTTTCTTAGGATGATTGTTTATTTTTTATCCCTCACTTTCCCGCTTGGTCAACCGTCCATAAAAATTCTACAAAATTTACACCCGTATTTTTCCATTTGGCACTTAGGGAACCCCGTTTTGAGAAAGAGTGGTCCCAAAATATCCCAACTTTTGCCAAGCTTTCCTTCTTTAATAATTTATCACTTTTGAACCACTGAATTGATTTTTATTATTTTGGTACCAAATATGGAGTTAAAGCTCAAGGTTTTCATTGACTGCTCAAACATTTAAAATAGTTTGACGTAGGACTACGTCTTTGCTTACTATACTGGGACTGTGTACCACTTTGTGAAAACGAAAATAGAAGTGTAACGTTTGAATGAAAGATTTCAAATGCGAATAAAACTACTAAACTACTGAACGAAACTGAACGATTTATATGTCGTTGGATAGATAAAATGACCAGCAATTTTATGGATGGGTGAAAGAGCAATTTTAAGGAGGGCGTAAGAGGGAGGGCTCCTACACAAATGCAACACAAATTTCCTCAAAACTCGAAAACTAATCAAGCAAATGGAACCAAATTTGGCATGTAAAGGTTTCAGAAGCCAAAAATTTTTTCTGTGATAAATTGAGACCCCTTCCCTCTTTTGGAGGGGAGGGCTCCCATACAAATGAAATCCAAATTTACTCATAACTCTAGAATTAATCAAGCAAAAGGAACCAAATTTGGCATGTAAGGGGTTTTGGAGGCAAGAATTTTTTCTATAGTGAATTAGGCCTTTGTCTTCTTTAAGAAGGGGGATCCCATACAAATGAAATATAAGTTTCCTCATAACTCGAGAACTTATCAAGCAAATGGAACCAAATTTGGCTTGTGGGTGTTTTTGGAGACTTGAATTTATTTTACGATGCTTTGAGACCCCTCACCCCTGTGGTACGAGGATAAGGACTCTCATACAAATAAAACAGAAATTTTTCCGAAATTTCCCGAAGACCGTAACTTTCTAGATAGTAAGCAGCGCAAGATACAGCTTGTATAAGAATGCTACATATACGCTAGCGCCACGTAGTGAGTCAATTCTGCGCTATTTTCCATGCCATCTTGAAGGTGGCAGTCATTTGAGTAACCTTCCCGAAGATCGCAACTTTCTAAATAGTCAGCAGCGCAAGATAAAGCTTGTATAAGAATGCTATATATATACGCTAGCGCCACGTAGTGAGTCAATTCTGCGCTATTTTCCATACCATCTTGAAGGTGGCAGTCATTTGAGTAACCTTCCCGAAGATCGCAACTTTCTAAATAGTCAGCAGCGCAAGATAGAGCTTATATAAGAATGCTGCATATACGCTAGCGCCACGTAGTGAGTCAATTCTGCGCTATTTTCCATACCATCTTGAAGGCGGCAGTCATTTGAGTAACCTTCCCGAAGACTGCAACTTTCTAAATAGTCAGCAGCGCAAGATAAAGCTTGTATAAGAATGCTATATATACGCTAGCGCCACGTAGTGAGTCAATTCTGCGCTATTTTCCATACCATTTTGAAGGCGGCAATTATTTAAGTAACCTTCCCGAAGACCGTAACTTTCTAGATAGTTAGCAGAGCAAGGTACAGCTTGTATAAGAATGCTACATATACGCTAGCGCCACGTAGTGAGTCAATTCTGCGCTATTTTCCAAGCCATCTTGAAGGTGGCAGTCATTTGAGTAACCTTTCCGAAGACCGCAACTTTCTAAATAGTCAGCAGCGCAAGATACAGCTTGTATAAGAATGCTACATATACGCTAGCGCCACGTAATGAGCGAATTCTGCATTATTTTCCATACCATCTTGAAGGTGTCAGTCATTTGAGTAAACTTCCCGAAGACCGCAACATTCTAGATAGTCAGCAGCGCAAGATATGGCCTGCATAAGAGTACTACATATACACTAGCGCCACGTAGTGAGACAATTCTATAATCCATACAATCCGACGAAAAGCCCTTGATCTGCTAAACAAGTTTGTCGAAGACACCAACGTTCTATACGGTCAGGATCACGAGTTATTCCATGTTGGAACCAATTATGTCAATTCGTCCACTTTTTTTACGTCCAAAACTTGAATTAACGTCCTCTCGTTTTACGTCCAAAATTTGAATTAACGTCCTCTCGTTTTACGTCCGAAATTTGAATTAACGTCCACTTTTTTACGACCGATTTGATTTACGTCCCCCCAGTAGTGGACGTAAAACGAGATTTGAGTGTACAGCAAGACAGAATACTGATTTTTGTTACTCATCTATCTTCTTCTATACCTATAAAGAAGGATTTCTGTCTGTCTGTCTGTCTGTCTGTCTGTCCTGTGTTCCTTATAGAATCAAAAACTACTGAACCAATCGGCGTGAAAATTTGCATGTAGAGGTTTTTGGGGCCAGGAAAGGTTTTAGTGATGGTTAGAGACCCCTCCCCACACTAAGAGGTGGGGCTCCCATACAAATGAAACACAAATTTCTGCATAACTCGAGAACTAATCAAGCAAATAGAACCAAATTTGGCATGTGGGTGTTTTCGGTGACAAGAATTTATTCTATGGTAAATTGAGACCCCTCCCTCTCTATAAGGGGAATTGTAACTCCTCTCCCCTTTAAGAGGGGGGGCTTCCATACAAATTTCCTCATAACTCGAGAACTAATCAAGCAAATGGAACCAAATTTGGCATGTGAAGGTTTTCGAGGGCAGGAAAATTTTCTACGGTGAATTAGGACCCCTCCCCACTCTAAGAGGGGGGGCTCCTGTACAAATGAAATACAAATTTCCTCCTAATTCGAGAACTAATCAAGCAAATAGAACAACATTTGGCATGTGGGTGTTTTTTTTGGTGACAAGAATTTATTCTATGGTGAATTGAGACCCCTCCCCTCTTTATAAGAGGAATTATAACTCCTCTCCCCTTTAAGAGGGGGGGCTTCCATACAAATTTCTTCATAACTCGAGAACTAATCAAGCAAATGCAACCAAATTTGGCATGTGAAGGTTTTCGAGAGCAAGAAAATTTTCTATGGTGAATTAGGACCCCTCCCCACTTTAAGAGGAGGGGCTCCTGTACAAATGAAATACAAATTTCCTCATAACTCGAGAACTAATCAAGCGAATTGAACCAAATTTGGCATATGTGTGTTTTTGGAGACAATTTTTTTTCAATGATGAATTGGGACCCCTCCCCACTTTAGGAGGGGGGGTCCTATACAAATGAAATACAAATTTCCCCATAACTCGAGAACTAATCAAGCAAATGGAACCAAATTTGGCATGTGAGAGTTTTAGATGGCAGAATTTTTTTCTGTGGTGTATTACGACCCCTTTCCCTTTTAAGAGGGTGGGCTCCCATACAAATGAAATACAAATTTCCTTATAATTTGAGTACTAATCAAGCAAATGGAACCAAATTTAGCATGTAGGAGATTTTTGAGTCTTGAATTTATTTTATGATAGTTAGAGACCTCTCACCCCTGTGGTAGGGGGATATGGACTCTCATACAAATAAAACAGAAATTTTTGCGATACTCAAAAACTAATCCAACTCGAGAAATTCGAGACTCTTCCATAAAACATTAATCAATAACAAGACCACAAAAACTATCTATAGTAACACTAGATCATTCAGGACGAGCCGGTCGCGAGTGTTGCCGGTGACCCGCCGTCGGAAGCGCCGCCCACTGGGGGGCTTGCAAAACTCGAGATAGTGACAAAGATCATCCGAGATTCATGATTTATGTACAACACAGGTTAATTTGTGGCAATACGAAGTTTGTCGGGTCAGCTAGTATGGATATAAACTAGATAAAATTATATCATAATTTGATATATTTGTGATATGCCTTGAGCAAATTTTGTTACAATTTTAGTTATTTCAACTGCTAACGAGCCCAAGTTTATAACAAAACGCAAAGGAGACTTTGTTATAAAATACTTATTATCTAGAACTCATCCTGTTATAAATTTGATATATTCATTTGATCGGGTTATTAAACCAGTGGCTGCTGGTCAACTGAAAGGCTCAGACGTTTTGCTTTTCTACTGCTGCAAACAAGCGACAGCGCAGTTATGAACTATCTTATTAATGGGTGTTCTTTTAATATAACAATAACATATTATTTTGAAGACTTAAGCTTTCTCCTAGAACTTTGTTAATAGCTGGATGCGTTAGGCAAATTTCTATACTGAAATACTCCGATTATGACACTGGAAAAATATTCGTTTTTGATATCACAAAATAGCTCACCTGCCATAAATACGGTACAGCAAGATAATATTATTACTATATTGTTTGTTTTTTCTCACTTTACGCTATTTTACGCTACACATATACTAATATGGTGTAAAAAGTTTTCTTTAATATTCGAGGTTTCTTCTCGAAAACCAGCCTCACGTAGTTCTACACCAACTACGCGGTCGTGTCTGGAACACAACCTTTCTGATTTGATTTTTACTTTTATTTATGATCAAAGCTTTATGAAAACGTCGAAGTGACCCAATTTTATTGTAATTGTAACAGTTGAACAAAGATAAAAGAAGAGGAAAGTTTTATAATACACTTGTCGATCTTTTGAGTACACAAATTTTATGAATATTAAGCTAATGATAATAATGATCATTAACGCAAGCAGAAGATGACTGGTAGGGGGATTGTCGTCAAACTACATAAAAGCAATACATTTCAGATCCATTTGGTATGAGTTGACAAAAGTTTTTTGCTTTAACAGCTCATTATGACGTGATCGGAATTAGATACACCTGTGATCGGAACTAGAATCACCTCTTATAATTGATGATCGGAATTAGGTGCACTGATGCATCATACTATGATGCATTTTTTTAACTTTCGGTAAATAATTTAGGTATTTTAGTATTTTTCCATGAAACTTCATTGAAAATACTTGCTAAAGACATATACAGTGTTAATAAATATCAAAGCTATATTTTTCAGTAGGGACTCAAAGATGAATCAGGTGATCGGAGTTAGGTGCTTTCACGGTACCTATTCTTCTGATAAAACAGGCATTTTAACTGATAACACGCTTATCGAATGAATCGCGTAATGAAGAGACTCAAAACATGCGCAAATTTTATAAAAATTTCGGAAATTTGGTGAATTTTTCCTTTAAAACCCAAAATTTCTTGTTCAATTATTTTATAGACCATTCTCCTGGTGTCTCACAAGCACAATGACATAAAATTTATCTTTCAAATGCTTGACATTTCATGATAATCTAATTTATCATAAGAAAAATGTTGTAAAATTAAATATTTCATCATTTAGTAAAAAGTTTTTATTTCATAAAATTGCAAAAAGTAAAAATTTCACTCTCAACCCTCTTCCTGGGATTCTAAGCTATCAAATTGCATCCAAGATTGTGATGAGAAAAGGTGAGAACATAAACAAATATCACTTTAAAGTAGCAACAGATTTATGCTAATTTGCTATAATAAATACTGCTCGCTTGTCATCAATATATTCATTGAAATTTAAAGTCTATATCAACAAATAATTGTAAAATCTTTGAGTTTAAAAAGCCTTTTTACAGCTGGTCGATAGGATGTATATAGCTTTAGAAATGCGAAAGGCAACAACCTTATCTACATGAGCGAAAACATATGACCCATTTTACTCGAATTTTGACAGCTCTACGCAAGATGTAAACAAAACAAATGGTTTCTAAATTAACTTTATATTGTGAGATAAGTATCTGGGAACACAGCGAGGTTTAATTGGAGTGGATTGAACAAGTTTTAATTTTCTTCATTTTGGCCAGCTTTTTAATCCAAATACTCCTCTGCGCCTTGCTTTCTTGATTTTTTATATGCGCATTACTATTTTAACCTTTCTGCCGCGTCCACCCCATCGCAGGCAACCATGCTTTCGCTGCCAACATCTCGTGTGTGCGAAAATGAGATAGCATGTCAGCACTGCGTTTCACTCAACTGCCAGCAGTCTGATTTGGGCCCGCTGTCAAATTTTGAGCCCAGGACATGCTGATATTCAATGCAGCTCATTATAGAGATGTCGATGGGGTGCTCTTGTCCTATAATATTTACAAAAAACCGTAATACAAAATATGTTGTAAAACATATGTTGTTAATTCAAAAATCGTCACAAAATAGACCGTGTTAATTCAAAGGGTTGTATAACATTTCGCCGAAGACCATATCGCGGAGTACCGTTTCGCGGAATACCATTTCGCGGAAAGTACTATTTCGCGGAATGTACCAAAACGCCGAAAACCCTTTCGCGGAAAGGACTATTCCGCGGAAAACCGTTTGGGGGAAAGAAACATTTCGCGGAAAAACATTTGGCGGAAAATATTGTTTCGCGGAAAACCATGTTAGTAGCAAACGTTTCCTAGATGATTCAGGGCGAGCCGGCCGCAGGCAACGGCGAGTGTTCGCCGGTGACCCGCCGTCGGAAGCGCCGGCCACTGCGGGGGGGCAGCCCCCCTGCAGAGATCACATCTGTTTAGGTCTTTTCGTTTTCCTAGGTCTACTGACCTCTAGTCAGTTTTCCCTAGTCCTCGCATCAATTTAACTTTCGTTGAATACAAAGCGGCGAAGCCGCGTTTTGCGGTTTCCAAACTGAATGAGCGGTGGTTCTCTGCCAAATAGTACTTTCGGCGAAAATTTTTTCCGCGAAATAGTACTTTCCGCAAAAACGTTTTCCGCGAAATGGTACTTTCCGCGAAAATGTTTTCCGCGAAATGGTTTTCCGCGAAACAGTATATTCCGCGTTATGGTCATCCGCGAATTGGTTTTCCGCGAAATGGTATTCGGCGAAATGTTATACAATCAATTCAAAGTCGTCAAAAACCCGCTCAAATTCAAAAATCGCAGAAAAAACGCGTCAATTCGAGGATGTAAATAAACCGCGTTAATTCAAAAATGGTCATAAAAAACCGTGTTAACTCTAAAATTGTCATAAAAACCCGCGATAATTCGAAAATCGTAAAAAAGTGTATAAAGAGGTTTGAGATGTATGTATGAGACTAACCTAGATATTCAAAAATTTTCTTGTTAAGCCACGAAAATGAAGATCACATTTTTTTTATAAATTTAATATAATGGTAACGGTATTACACAATCAACAATAATTTGATAATTTATATCTAAAAATATTATGCACAAGCGAGTTTTAAAGAGACTTGAAAACCTCGTGACAAATTTGGATTTATTATACCTGAAAACAAAAATCAGGCATAATGAAAAAAGCCAATGTAGTCCCTAAGTTGATAAGCAGTTCCTCCTATCAACGCTAATATGCAGAAATATAGCGCCCTACACGCTTAACTATAGTAGAGATGCTAATAATTGTAATAAGAACAGCAGAAACAACAATAATAATAATAATTCTGCCCATTACCGAATAGGTTGAGAAATGACCGAGTTATTAGCGGTCAAAACCTATCACTTTTCCTAACGCTCCCTTTTCTTTGATTTTTTTGTGATGACTCCTTATTTTCGCTACTTTCTAGTGTGACGTCAAAAATGTTAGCTCGGAAAGGTTTTTAATAAAATTGAATAAACTTACCCTATTCCATTCTCTACGGCTATTTTCAGTCTGAAATCTACAGAGTTTAATGTACTTGGCTTCCACTTAAGAACTTCTGGACACATTCCAGCAACATACGGTTCCGTGGCAGGTTGAAATATTAATCCATCTGGCTCGTGAGCAAGCGTCTTAGCGAATTTCGGTGCCAATAACGCTCTTGCCTGTGTCACATCCCAGAATGCTTTATTTCTTATGCTGAATGGTTGGCGGTTTTGATCAATCAATCCTCGCTTCATTGCTTCAGTTCGAGGCCCTGAAAATAAAACATTTTTGGATTACCGCCATGCGATGTGACATTGGGCCACGGGGGTGAGAGATTATGCCAAAAACCAACAATGTTTGTTTATAAAAATAGATTAGTTCTATGCAAACTGATGGCTCAAATTCAAGATGGTTTGAAACATAACATATTTGTTCATAATGTGGAAAAGAACACACATAATATAAGCTAACAGTTTGACTTAAAAAAGGTTTCAAACTTTAGGGCTAAAAATAGTGGAAAAAACGCTGACAATAAATGTCGCATATAAACAAACCCAAACATGAAATTACATCAATTTTCTATTCTGAAGATAGATAAACTCTTCATTTACAATGTATTGAAAGGTTGTTAGGCGTTGGACGGCTTTTGATTACGAAAATAATTTTTTTCTAAACTTAGCACCTTCTGAGCTTTACGAAGTGAGATTATGCCAACCCGAATAAAAATATATGGCGAAAAAACATTAAATTTCACTGTTACAAACATTGAAAAACATCGAAAAACCACATTGAAACAGTGAAAATCTTTGTAAAAGTTACACTGAAGTTACCATGAATATCGCTGTTTTCACAGTAAATTTTAATGGAAACCGCCAATTTTACAGCGAATAAGGGGGTGATTAAGTGATGTAACACTAAATTTTTCGGCTTTTTCTCATACAAATAAAAACCAAAAACAGTAAAATTTATGGTACATTCACTATAAGTTTTACACTGTTTTACAACGAAGTTACAATGAAATTTAAGGTGAGTTCTGCAAAAAAATTGTAGGCTTTCGGATTATTAGGACAAAATAAAACCGGCTGATTAATTACGGTATTTCATGTTTTTGAAAAGATATGATGACAATGAATTTGATGGGCTCGAACTATTATGATTTTCGAGCCGCATTCATCGCTCATATTAGGAAAGTATTAGAGGTCAGTACAACTACATAAACAAATTCCGCTCTTTCCCATTCACGCCTTATCTCAATCTGTTAGATCCTATCGACTCTTTGTTTCATTACCGTCTTCTATCGTTCCCTTTGTCAATTGTAAAATCTACGACGTAGACGTAGAAACAACGAGGTTGGTCTATTTCATAGGAACGGAGCCTTTCCCCGAACACCCGCGTTAAGAATCGCGGCTAATATGTTAACAGACGAACAAGTAAGTCGCAAGCGCCTGCATAATGTCGTCGTCCCGTCAGTAAAACGAATTAGATTAAACTTCTCGATCGGTGGTTTCTACAGTAGACGGAGGAAGAGACACAATTTGTGTCTACAAATAACTCAACCTGCCAAGGATTGGACCTTAGATAGAGATTACTTCCTGCTTCTAAACAATTTGCATTGTTGCCGAATTATATGAAAAATTTTCCAAGAACGGTACAGTGAAGTTACAGCATAAAGTGTAGTAAACAATAAAATTCATTGTAATCGTAATGTTTTCACATTAATATGAAAAATGAAGTTACAGCATAAAGTGTTGTAAACAGTAAAATTCATAGTAACCGTAATGTTTTTACATTAATATTCGTTATGCATTTCTACCCGGGAAACTATAACGACCGGTTCGGCGAGGGGAATTCACATACACAAAAAAAAATTGCCAGTGTACATCAATACACTTGCATTTCTTACTGGGAAACACAATATTTTGACAATTTAGATTGCATTATCTTTTAAGGAGCAAATAGTATCGAAAGTCTGCTAAATAATTAAAGTTCATTTTTACTTTTTCTCTAGAAACAGATTCTTTAAATAAACACTTTAATATGAGCCGAATATGTTTTACCTTATATATACTGTCGGTTTTAAAGGTGAGTTTGATTGCGTGTCCTCTAGTTGCAGGATTTTGCACGAAGTAAATAATTAACTTCGTTGAATGATCAAATAAATAAGTCTACTTAGATTATACGTCCCTTTTAGGGCTGTCTAACCGGTAGTACCGGTAGTACCGAAACCGGTAATACCGGCCAATTTTTGGATACCGAAATACTGGTTTTGGAAAGGCAAAAAACCGGTATTTTCGGTATTTTCTAATCTGAACTAAATTTGATAGAAGATTAAAAAACTCTTAGGAAAACAAATTGGTGTTAATGCAGACGAGATTCTTTGACTACTAACAATGAAGTGAGTGAAATTGTGGATCAAATAACTATAGTTCTTGAACCCGTTTAAGGCACAGGAGAGCATCTTTGCTGTAAAAATGTTTTATTGTATAAGCCAGACGTCGCGTTTCAATTTATTTTTGAACAACTTGATATTTAAAAACCACAAAATTATTCGAAGCTCTCAAATAAACAATTTAGGAAACAAGTTCAGGGCCCAGAAACATCACTTACAATAGTACACTCAAGTCTCTTTTTACACGTTTTTTTACGATTTTTGAATTAACACGGTTTTTTTTATGATATTTTTTGAATTAACGCGGTTTTTTTTAAACGGTTTTTTGAATCAGCGCGATATTTATGTTTTCTGAATTTACACAGTATTTTTTCGATGGTTTTTAAATTATAATGTTTGTATATCGTTCGGAAATTTTCTAAGAAAAGCCAGTATATGAAGTACCAAGACCTGCTACGTCTAATACGTACATTCCCAGAATAGAATAGCGCAGAACAACGTAGGTCAGAGGGAATGGATATTACGAACCCCCTAAAACACACTCATATCAACAAAAAATCAACAATCAATCAACAAAAAACTATCAATTTTAGTCAACAAAAAACAGTAACAATGTCCAAAATTCTAACCGTAATAACCAGATCCTGTTAATTACAATTTTTCGCAACGGTGGCAGCGATCGGGCTCCTAGAGCGACGATGACGAACAGCAATAGCCACAGCAGACAACTAGTCCTTTAGTTCCAGGTTTCAGTCAGAAAACTTTCAGAAGTTAAACTTCCAGAAGGCGGTAATCTTCGCAAAACAACCTGTTCCGGCTGACGCGGTGCCAATCAGTGAGAAGCAGAACGCAGACCAATCATCGACAAGTATGACGCAATAATGATGCAATCACTTGCTATATAAGAAGCAGCAGCGATGCCTAAGTTTTAAGTTTTGTTTTAACCATCTACCTGTAAACATCATAAGCTATCAAAGGAAGAAAATAAACTGCACGTTGGTGCTGTACAAATTTGAAAACCCCTGTTTCTCACTTTAACAACTGCAATTTCGGAGCATCGTTACAAAGATCCTTTTAAGGGTCAATTTGAAGAGTAAATTCAACGATTGCTTCCGAAACGAATTTGTACACCGCCACTGCAGCGTGAACATAAAATTGGTCCAACCGAACCGGATCATTGCGCCGTTACCGCTCGCATATCGAAGCGAGTTACGATTGTGCCCTGTCACCACTCAAGTCGGAGTGTCTCTTGCAAGTTACAACGCTTGGGAGAAGTCGTTATCGTCATCCATGTTAAGTCCTGCAAGTCTGAAGCTTTTGTGAGGAATCTTCGCCACCATCGACATTCTTCTAAGCCACAAGGGCTTGAGAATGATTCCGTGCCAGTTCCGGCTGCCCATAGCAAATACGAGACGAGTTTCGATTGTGCCCTGACACCATTCATCGGAGTGTCTCCTGCAAGATACAACGCTTGGGAGAAATTGTGATCATCATCAATGTTACCAACCGCAAGTTTGAAGCTCTTGTGAGGAATTTACGCCGTCATCGACAGTTCGAGATTATTCTTCGAAAAAAGTGAAGTGAATGAACAGAAACTATCAAACTGAAGTGAGTGCTTACATATAAACGAACACTGTAGCAGCAGACAAAGGGAAAATTAAAGTGAACTTAAATTGATAAATATGCCCGTGATGCATTCGCCGTCGCATTCCGATAATGGGACGGATTCTGCACCGTTCTACGGCTTCGCCGAAGAGGAAACCAATGCAGATGCAGATGCAGCCGTGACGAAGGAATCTTTCGCCAGCGAAAACAAATCCAGCAGAAGCTGGTTCGTATCCAGAAGTCGTTACAATCTGAGTAGCCTCACAGCATAGCTCAACTCAGCGTAATGGCGAAGTGCTTGGCCTCAATCTACTCAGAGTTTAGTGAATTTCATAGCAAAGTCATGGCGCTTATTCCGGAAGAAGCAGTTGCTGACCAGGACGATATTTACGCTGCATTCGAAAATCTGCATAACGATGTTTCAACTGTTGTAGAAGAATTTATCCTAATGGCAAAGATTACAACCGCTACACCATCCTCACCCCAGGTGGTCATCCAACAGCAACCCTTAAAGGCCCCAATTCCCACCTTTGATGGATCATACTTCATGTGGCCAAAGTTCAAGGCCATATTTGAAGATTTAATGGCTAAGTCGGGAGATACAGACGCACTTAAACTGTATCACCTTGACAAAGCTCTTGTGGGTAATGCAGCAGGAATATTGGATGCTAGGGTTATGATAGAAGGCAACTATCAACAGGCTTGGGCAATACTAACGGAGCGCTTCGAAAATAAACGCGCAATAGTAGAGTGCCACATCGGTGGACTACTATCATTAAACAAAATGTCGTCGGAATCGAACAAGGAATTGCGTGCTCTGTTGGATGAAGTTACTCGTCATGTTGAAAGCTTACGCTACCTTGAGCAACCGATTCAAGGTGTATCAGAACACATCATCGTTTACTTAATCACTAACGCTCTGGACAAAACAACTCGCAAGTCTTGGGAATCAGTACAAAAAAAGGGTGAAATTCCGGAATACGAACCAACAATGAAGTTCCTACGATCGAGATGCCAAATCCTTGAAAATTGCGAGGCAACATTTCAAGGTCGAATTCCAACTGCCAAGCCAATGCAAAGTCAGTCGTTAAGGATAAACCCACAGAAGAGTCATGCAGCCGTAGCCGACGATTCTACCACGAAACCCACTTGTGACATCTGTAGTGGTCCTCATCGAACCTTTCAATGTCCATCTTTAAACAAGCTTACGCCAGCTGAAAGAAGTGAGAAAATTAAGGTTGCAAAACTCTGCTACAATTGTTTACGTAAGGATCATCAGTCCAAAGAGTGTCTATCCGGACAGTATTGCAAGAAATGTCAGCGCCGGCACCACACAATGCTTCATGAAGATAGTGTTACAATGCCAAGAGTCGAAGTGAATGTGTCAGCATCAAGCAAAACTGAAGAATCCCATGCTCGAGCGAGTTCGTCGCAGGCTAACCAAGCACTGCAAGAAACTTCGTCCGTTTCTACGGCCTGCAATTGTGTAAGAGCAGCCAAAACTGTACTGTTGCTCACAGCAGTGGTCAATGCTATTGACAAAAATGGTCAGTTACATCCCTGTCGAGTTCTTTTGGATAGTGGTTCCCAAGTGAACTTTGTGGCAGAGAGAATGGCTAATCTTCTGAATTTAGCTAAGATGCCTGCCAATGTTTCTATAACTGGTATTAACGCTTTGCGTTCTCTTGCTCGCGAGAAGGTTTTGTTAAGGTTTCGGTCCCGCGTATCGACCTTTCATGCTAACCTTGAGTGTTTAGTCACACCTAAGGTGACTGGAGCCATACCAACTTCCGAGATTGATGTCAGCCAATGGAAATTTCCCGAAGGATTAATTCTCGCTGATCCCGAATTTCACAAACCAGGTCGTGTGGACATGTTGATAGGCGCAGAGCTTTTTTTCGACGTGTTTAAACCGGGCCAGCTCAAATTAGCAGACAACCTCCCACAATTACGTGACAGCCACTTAGGGTGGATCGTGTCGGGTGTAGTGGATGAGCCATTCATATCCAATCCAACTCCTCAACATTGCAATATTGCAACCATTGATGAAGTGGAGAATTCAATACAACGTTTCTGGCAGGTGGAGGAGGTTCCAGATGCACCTGTAATTTCCGACGAAGAACATGAATGTGAAGCTCACTTTCGATCTACATATAAGCGTGATTCGACAGGAAGATTTATAGTAAAACTGCCATTTAAGGAAAACCTTTCCAAGCTTGACGACTGCCGTGAATTAGCCTTGAAGAGGTTTTTAATGCTAGAACAACGACTTCAGCGCAATCCCGACCTATATCAACAATATCGTGATTTTATGCGGGAGTATGAGGTGCTTCGACATTGCCACGAAATAAACATAGCCGATGATCCTCCCGATCAGACTAACTACTACATGCCGCATCACGCGGTGTTACGGCCATCTAGTTCCAGTACGAGGTGCCGGGTCGTGTTTGACGCCAGTGCCAAGACCTCTTCATCTACCCTATCCTTAAATGAGGTTTTGCGAGTCGGTCCAGTGATACAGGCCGATCTCTATTCTATAATACTAAGGTTCCGCAAACACCAGGTGGCATTTTCAGCGGATGTTTCAAAAATGTATCGCCAAATTCAAGTTTCACCAGGAGACACACACTTCCAGCGGATCTTCTGGAGAGAAGGGCCGTCTTAACCGATACGAGTGATAGAATTGAACTCCGTTACATACGGAACAGCATCGGCGCCCTATCAAGCGACTCGCTGTTTGATGCGACTAGCCGAAGATGAAGGAGATCGTTTTCCAGTTACTGCCCGAATCATTAAGCAAGAGGTCTATATGGACGACATTTTATCGGGCGCTGAGACTCTCGAAGAAGCCATCGAAAGTCAAATTCAACTCAAATCGCTACTTGCAAGTGGAGGCTTCCCGATACATAAGTGGTGTTCCAATTCACAAGAGTTTTTGGAAAACGTGCCGCCAGAAGAACGAGAGAAACAGAGTTCATTGAAGGAATGCGGACCAAACAATGTGATTAAGATACTTGGTCTTCTATGGGATTCCACAGCTGATACGTTTTTAATTGCCAATCAGGCCGATGTAGCACCACAAACCAGCGAACCCGTGACCAAGCGGAAGATCTATGCCGCGATTGCCAAATTCTACGATCCAATTGGAATTTTCTCACCAAGCATCGTTCTAGCGAAATTATTGGCGCAAAGCTTGTGGAAATTAAAGGTTGGATGGGATGAACCTATTGATGAAGTGGTGGCGCAACAGTGGAGAAAGTTGGCGCATTGAAGCAGATTGAAGTTCCGAGGTGCTTCACGTTGCGAAATGCCATTTACTATGAGTTACACGGATTTTCGGATGCCTCTGCTGTAGCATACGGATGCTGCATATATTTGTGAAGTATTTTCGCTGACGGATCAGCGAAAATGAGACTCCTAACAAGTAAATCCAAATTGGCGCCGTTGGAAGATATGACTATCCCAAGGAAGGAATTATGCGCTGCACGTCTACTCGCACGAATGTTGCAGAAGGTAATTTCAGCTTTGGAGATGCAATTTAATGAAATCGTTTTGTGGTGCGATAGTACGATTGTCCTGGCATGGATAAAAAAACCTCTCAATCAGTTACAAGTGTTCGTGAAAAATCGTGTTGCTGAGATCCAGTCGCTAACAGTTAATTACCAATGGAAGTACATTCGTTCCCAACAAAACACCGCAGATATAGTGTCACGCGGCCAACTGCCCGAGGAGCTTACAAACAACAATCTCTGGTGAAACGGACCCGAATTTCTCGCTGACTCATCGTATTTCACCGAAGAACCGGAGAGGGTGTTAGATGAAAATCTCCCTGAAATGAAATTAGTCATCGCCATGCCAGCAGTAAATATGGACCCTTTCCCATTTTTTTACAAGCATAGCAGTTTTCGACGAGTTCAGAGGATTATGGGTTATATTCTGCGTTTCATAGGAAACTGTCGTAAAACTCTTCAACAGGAGCGCTGTAGTAGGAGTCTGTCGGTTAGTGAGCTGCGCCATTCTTCTGAAATCATCATCCACGTCATTCAAATCAAACACCTGCGTGACGAAATTCATCGGGTTATAAACAACCAACCTTGTAAGGTTCTCGACAGCCTTGCACCGTTTTATCAAGATGGACTTCTACGAGTTGGTGGTCGACTAAAGCATTCCAGATTATCATTCCCGGTACGACATCCTATTGTTCTCCCTAATAAGGACCCTGTTGCGAACAGCCCCTACCGCAGCAGACACCAAGTGTTAGCAACACTGCCGCGGAAGTTGACAGCGATCGGAAATGTCATCAGAGTCGAAAATGTCATCACGGAAAAGATAGATGAAGATGAACGTTAAAGACGGAAAGTGCCATAGTGGAAAGTTAAAGCGAAAGATTGGAATTTAGAAGTGTAGAAGGTGAAAAATATTTGGATAGATAGATAGTGTAATTGGAGTTATATAGGAAGTGGGAGACTGATAGAACGCGAAAAGCGTAAAGTAATAAAATGCTAAAATTGATGATTGAAGCTAAACTTAAATTAATAAAGCTTAAAATCTAATATCACAGAATTTATCACAGGTCGATTTCTTAGAAATTATAAAGGTTCTTAGAAATTATAAAGGGTAGATTGAAATAAAGGTGGAAGATTAGAAAGGAAATTTAAGTACGGAAGTACGGAAAGTGTAAGTTATAAAAATAGTAAATAACACCCAACAATATCTAATAAAACACAAAACAATTATCACAGGCATCGAACAAGATTCGTAGGGACACGTGGAGGATAATTAAACGTGGAATTTTACAAGAACACTAAATATGTAAGCTAACAGTGAAGTATGTAACAAACAAAATTAAAATAAATATTTTTCTAGCTTTGATCTGCTACCTAGCTGATCCAAAGGGGTGTTCTTTCCCGGAATAACCGAACAAAATCAAAGATATTTACGGAAGACATAACCTCAAAGGATGGAGGGAGACTCGTCTGATAAAAATTGTATGCTGTGTCAAGAACCGGATCATCGTGATGACATGGTACAATGTGATACCTGTCAGCTATGGGCTCATTATTGTTGTGCTGGAGTGACAGCTGAAATTGAAAATCACGACTGGAACTGCGTAAAGTGTTCCAACCAGTTGCGAGTAGCGAAAGGCACGGGGAAGTCCGCGAAGAAATCCGTTGGCCCCAAGAGGACAGGGTCAAAGAGTGAGGGAGGATCAAATCGTAGTTCTGCATCGGTGTTAGAGCTGTCCATTCAGCAATTAGAAGAAGAACAAGATGCGTTGGAGAGAGATTTAGAGGCTGATCGACTGGTCCGGCAAAAGCGTTTGGAAATGAATCGAACCCTTCAGGAAAAACGGTTGCGACAAGAAAGGGAATTTCGCGAGTTGGAGCTTAGGCAGGAACGCGAACTAAGGGCACAGAAACTAGCGCAAGAGCAGGAGATTTTGGAAAAACGATTAGAAGAGGAATCTTTATTTTTGCAAAAGCAACAAGCTTTACGAGAGATGTTTGAAAGGAAAATGGATTTGCTTAGGAACGAACCGCATGTAGATGGTAAAGGCTACGAGGAAGAAAAGAATCAGACGACAGATTTATCGAAAAAGAAGGTCCAAAATTGGTTGAATGCGAACGGAGGCGAGGAAGCAGGCCTACGGTCATCGGCAGGTGAACATAGCGGTATAAACGAAAAAAAATCGAAAAAGGAGAAAATGTCAACGTTGGAAACGGTATTAGAAAAATTGCGAGATGTGCCAGTTTCGGACATGAGCGACGCTGGAAGCGAAAATGAAAGCCAAACAGGCGACCTGAACCAGTTGAAGATTATTACGAAGCTACTTCAAAGGAACAGAAAAGGAGGAGAGCAAGGGCCAGCGAAAGGTCACGGGCCGGGGACCGGTCGCGATGGACCTACTAAGGAACAACTGGCTGCCAGGCAGGCGGTATGCAAACACTTACCGATATTCAAGGGAGAGCCGGAAATTTGGCCACTATTTTACAGTAGCTTCGAATATACCACAAAGGCCTGCGGATTCTCAAATCTGGATAATTTGAAACGCTTGCAAGATAGTTTGCAAGGTGGAACCTTGGAAGCCGTGCGAAGTAGATTGATATTGCCGAAATCAGTACCGGACGTGATGAAGGATTTGAAAGATTTGTTTGGCAAACCAGAGAAACTTCTTAAAAGTTTGCTTCAAAAGGTCCGTAGCGCCCAATCGCCGAGGGCTGACCGACTAAACACGTTCATTCACTTTGGAATAACGGTCAAACAATTGTGTGACCATTTAGAGGCAGCTAGATTAGAAGAGCACCTGAACAACCCCATGTTAGTTCAAGAGTTGGTGGACAAACTGCCACCCAGTTATAAACTAGATTGGGTACGTTTTAAACGAACTACAGAAGGTACACCTTTGTGCACCTTTACCAATTTCATGAATAGTATAGTGTCAGATGTCTCCGAAGTTAGCGAGCTTACCTCGCTTGATATGACTGATCGAGCCAGTCAAGGGAATCAGAAGAAAAAGGAGTACGTCCATGTGCATGCGTCGTCTAGCAAAAATGATTCATCCTCGACGGCATGTTGGCTGTGCAAGAGAGCAGACCACAAAATAAAATTTTGCGAAGAATTCAAACGACTCAACGTGTCGGATCGCTTTAAAGTTGTAAACAAATATAAATTGTGCCATCAATGTTTAAACAACCATGGAAAAAGCCGTTGTAATTCGAAGTTCAGATGCACAGTGGGCAACTGCTAGCAGAATCACCATCCGCTATTGCACCGCGCGGTAGAAACGGTTCAGGTAATGAAAGCAGAGAATGTGCTTCACCATGGCCATCGTTCTGTTCTATTCCGAATGCTGCCAGTGACTATACATGCTAGCGATGTCAGTTTGAACGTCCTAGCGTTTCTAGACGAAGGGTCGTCCGTTACGCTGATTCAAAATGAAATAGTAAACAGACTTGAGTTGCTAGGCGAGAGAGAACCTTTAGTGGTAACTTGGACAGGAAACGTGAAGCGGTATGAAGATCAGTCAAGAAAGGTTAACTTAACGATCTCAGCGAGAGGATCCAGCAGAAGAATGTCAGTACACAACGCTCGCACAGTGGAACAGCTCGTGTTGCCGAAGCAAGGTGCGAAATTTCAGGATATAATTCGGCAGTATCCGCACTTGAGGGATTTACCTGTAACGGACCAAGAACTAGAAGAGTCTAAGATAATGCTAGGCCTGGATAACTTACACGTGTTTGCTCCTGTAGAATCTAGAATTGGTCAGCCTGGTGAACCGATTGGCGTTCGATGTGCGTTGGGGTGGGCAATTTATGGTCCACAATCAAAAAGGCGGATGGAACATGCTTATGTGAACGTGCACGACGACATTGCGGTCAGTAATCAGGATATTTTTGATTTGATTAAGGGCCAGTATACTTTAGAAGAATCAGACATCGCTTACGACGTACCTGAATCTGCTGAAGATGCACGGGCCCGAGAGATTTTGCGGGCGACTACGGTTAGAATCGGAAATCGATTCGAAACAGGACTCCTTTGGCGGTACGACGTGCGTAATTTCCCTGACAGTTACCCGATGGCAGTTAAGCGGTTGAAGGCACTGGAAAGGAAATTGTACAAAAATCCGAATCTGAAGCAGAGTGTAGATCGCCAAATCGAGGAATACGTTGAAAAGGGTTATGCCCACAGGATAACGAACGAAGAGCAGACGAAATCGAGTTCCGCTGCCATTTGGTATCTTCCGTTAAATGTGGTATTAAATCCACGTAAACCAAACAAAATACGTTTGGTATGGGACGCGGCAGCATTGGTCAACGGTGTGTCACTAAATTCCGAGCTCCTGACAGGCCCCGACATGCTAACGAGTCTCCCAGCAGTTATTCAACGCTTCAGAGAAAAACGCTTCGCCTATGGAGGCGATATAAAGGAGATGTACCACCAGCTCCGTATCAGATCTCTAGACAAGCAGGCGCAACGCTTTCTGTACCGCTTTAAAGACGAGCCGCCACAAATTTTTGTTATGGACGTTGCTACGTTTGGGGCGACCTGCTCCCCCTGTTCGGCACAGTTCATAAAGAACTTGAATGCCGAGGAACATTCAAATCAATACCCGGAGGCAGCAGCCGCAATCATCTCCAAGCACTACGTCGATGATTATCTCGACAGTGCCGACACAGTAGGGGAAGCAATAGAGCGCGCAGAACAGGTGAAGTTGATTCATGCCAACGGCGGATTCGAGATTGGGAAATGGGTATCAAATTCCGAAGAATTTCTGCGGGCGCTGGGAGAACGAAATGGAGATCAGTCAGTTCATCTGCATAAAGATAAAACGACCGATAAAGAGCGAGTATTAGGAATAATTTGGGACAGTAAGGGAGATGTTTTTTCTTTTTCTACGACTCCGAGAGCAGATATTGGGTTAATATTCTCGAGTCGAGAACGGCCTACCAAGCGATTGGTCCTCAGTAGCGTAATGTCAATGTTTGACCCCCTAGGTCTTCTTTGTCCATTCACGATTGTTGGAAGAATACTGGTACAAGATCTGTGGAGGACAGGCTTAGAGTGGGATGAATCTCTTAATGATGAGTCGTACGAGAAATGGAAACAGTGGGTCGAGCTACTACCAGAAGTTAGTGCAATTAGGGTGCCAAGGAGCTACTTCGGAATGGCTACCTCGGACCAGTTCGGAAACCTTCAAGTACACGTGTTCACTGATGCCAGTGAAAAGGCGTACGGATGTGTCGCCTACTTCCGTGTCGAAATTAACGGTGAAGCACGGTGCGCGCTGGTAATGAGCAAAAGCAAAGTGGCCACACTTAAACAGCTGACCATCCCAAGATTAGAGCTACAAGCGGCGGTACTCAGAGCTAGAATGGCCCAATCGATTAGGCGCAATCACAGTCTCGATGTGAAGCAGCAGTATTTTTGGTCCGACTCGCGCAACGTATTATCTTGGATAAAATCAGACCAACGACGCTACCGGCCATTCGTGGGATTTCGTATCGGAGAAATTATTAGTCTAACTAATGCTTCAGAGTGGCGCTGGGTTCCTTCGAGATTTAATGAGGCGGATTGCGTGACAAAGTGGAAGCAAGGGTGGAAGTTACATTCGGAGAGTTCGTGGTTCACAGGTGCAGATTTCTTGTGGCGCAAAGAAGAGGAAGAAGCCAGCACAGCCAGAGGTAAAAGCAAACGTTAGTGAAGAGTTACGATCTTATCTATTGATTCACGACATAGCATTGCCAGAATCTGTACTCGACGTAAATAAAATTTCGAAATATACTGTTGTTGTTCGGACTATGGCTTGCGTATTGAGATTTATAAGTAACTGTAAAAGGTCGCACAAAGGTGACCCCATTGAGGTGCTGAAAGCAACAGTAGGCCAGCAGAAAATGCTCGTACAACAAAATAAACCCAAAATACGTTTACCTTTGACACAAGATGAATTGTTAAAAGCAGAAACTTGTCTTTTCAAAATGGTTCAAGCAGAGACATACGGTGGAGATCTAAAAGTATTATTGCATAACAAGGATAACCCAGCCTCTCAGTGGCTAACAGTAGATGTCACAAGTCCTTTGTACAAACTAGCACCGTTGATCGACGAATACGGATTAGTGCGTATGGAGGGAAGGACGAATAATGCTCAGTTTCTACCATTTGATCTACGTTTCCCGATAATATTACCAAAGGAGCACCCTCTGACAGTAAAATTAATTCAGCACTATCACGAAAAATTCGGTCATGGTTATAGGGAAACTGTGAAAAACGAACTCAGACAACGCTTTTATATTTCAGCGTTAAGCAGAATGGTCCAGAGGGTAGCGAAAGAGTGCATGTGGTGTAAGGTCAAACGTAACCGTCCACGCACCCCGCGTATGGCACCTTTACCCATCCAAAGATTGATTCCATACCAACGCCCATTTACCTTTGTCGGAATCGACTATTTGGGGCCCTTTGAGGTATCCATTGGTAGACGGAAGGAAAAACGCTGGATCGTGTTGTTTACCTGCATGGTAGTGAGAGCTATTCATCTCGAGGTGGCCCACAGTTTAACAACCCAAGCATGCCTTATGGCTTTGAGAAGATTCATTTGTCGCCGTGGACCTCCGTTAGAATTCTTCTCAGATAACGGAACGAATCTGAAAGGGGCGAGTAAAGAATTAGAAAAATTAATATGCGAAATAAATGAAGATTGTGGTAGCGAGTTAACAACTGCTCGAACAAAATGGAACTTTAATCCCCCCGCCGCTCCTCATATGGGGGGCGTATGGGAGCGCTTGGTGAGATCTACGAAGGAGGTTTTAGCTGTAATCGACGACGGGCGGAAATTGACCGATGAAATTCTGTTGACTTCTACTTGCGAGGCAGAAGACATGATTAATGCGCGGCCTTTAACATATGTATCCCAGGAGGCCGACGAAGTGGATACGCTAACCCCTAACCACTTCCTTAGGGGAGTAGCGCCCAACGAACCTTTGTTAACACCTTCGCCACCTACATCTGGCGAAGCTCTTCGTGACAATTATCACCGATCCCAGCAACTTGCGACAGAGATGTGGAATAGATGGATCAAAGAATACGTTCCATCAGTCAACCGGCGAACCAAATGGTATGGAGAAGCAAAACCGCTACAAGCAGGAGACTTAGTTTATATAGTGGAGGGGACTAAACGAAAACTTTGGGTGCGCGGAATAGTCCAAGAACCTATTGTGGCCAGCGACGGACGGGTTCGTCAGGCTTGGATCCGTACAAGCAGTGGAGTTTTTAAGAGAGCAACGGCGGTGTTGGCTGTTCTAGAAATAGATGACGGTAATACTGTCTTGAATCCAAGTTCAGATCCAGAGTTACGGGCCGGGGAAGTGTTGCGAACAGCCCCTACCGCAGCAGACACCAAGTGTTAGCAACACTGCCGCGGAAGTTGACAGCGATCGGAAATGTCATCAGAGTCGAAAATGTCATCACGGAAAAGATAGATGAAGATGAACGTTAAAGACGGAAAGTGCCATAGTGGAAAGTTAAAGCGAAAGATTGGAATTTAGAAGTGTAGAAGGTGAAAAATATTTTGATAGATAGATAGTGTAATTGGAGTTATATAGGAAGTGGGAGACTGATAGAACGCGAAAAGCGTAAGGTAATAAAATGCTAAAATTGATGATTGAAGCTAAACTTAAATTAATAAAGCTTAAAATCTAATATCACAGGTCGATTTCTTAGAAATTATAAAGGTTCTTAGAAATTATAAAGGGTAGATTGAAATAAAGGTGGAAGATTAGAAAGGAAATTTAAGTACGGAAGTACGGAAAGTGTAAGTTATAAAAATAGTAAATAACACCCAACAATATCTAATAAAACACAAAACAATTATCACAGGCATCGAACAAGATTCGTAGGGACACGTGGAGGATAATTAAACGTGGAATTTTACAAGAACACTAAATATGTAAGCTAACAGTGAAGTATGTAACAAACAAAATTAAAATAAATATTTTTCTAGCTTTGATCTGCTACCTAGCTGATCCAAAGGGGTGTTCTTTCCCGGAATAACCGAACAGACCCACTTGTGCGAAATTTGATCCGGGAAATGCATGTTGAAATGCTGCACCTAGGCCAATCTGGTTTGATGAATGCAATGAGGCAACGTTATTGGCTGCTTAATGCGCGATCCACCATCAGAATGTTTATACGCGGTTGCGTAAAATGTTTTAAAACGAATCCAGTCGGCTCAGCACAGCTTATGGGCAACCTACCCTCTGCCAGAGTTATACCTGCGGAACCATTTTCTGTAACCGGGATAGATTACGCCGGTCCTATTTGGCTCAAGCAAGGGTCACGACGACATCCAGTACTTGTAAAAAGTTACATAGCCGTTTTTGTCTGCATGACCACCAAGGCTGTCCACTTGGAAGCGGTTTCGGACCTCAGCATGGATGCATTTTTAGCAGCTCTAAGGCGATTCATAGGTCGAAGAGGCAACATTGAGCAGCTGCACTCCGACAATGCAACAAATTTTCGCGGTGCGAAACACGAGCTAAATAAATTATATTTACAGTTCCAGAGCCAGCAGGACATTGGACGTGTTGAAGAATTCTGCAAACGTCGTGAAATTAATTGGCATTTCATCCCAGCCAATGCACCTGAATTTGGCGGTTTATGGGAAGCCGCGGTAAAGTCGGCAAAAACCCATTTAAAACGTATTGTAGGCAATACTAAGCTTACTTTCGAAGAGCTTGTTACTATGTTGGTGGACATAGAGGCTGTCCTCAATTCCCGACCTCTTTGCAGTATCTCGAACGACCCGAACGATCCCATGGTGATTACTCCTGGCCATTATTTGATCGGACGTCCTTTAACTGCTTTACCTGAAACATCCCTCAAGGACATCAAGATGGGACGGTTAGATCGATGGCAACACCTGAAACTAATGCGCGAACAATTTTGGCGAGTGTGGAGTAACGAATACCTTAATACTTTGCAGCCTCGCAAAAAGAATCAACGTATAGAGCCAAACATTAGAGTTGGGATGATAGTTCTACTGCGAGACATCAATCGAGATCCACTCGAATGGAAAATGGGTCGTATAACAGCAGTTTTTCCAGGTGACGACGGTTTGGTCAGAGCGGTTGACGTCACCATCGCTGGTTCTAAGTACAGGCGTCCTATCAACAAAATCTGTGTCCTGCCTATTGAAGATAACCGAGAATTTCTGAAATCTGTTGATACGATGTCTCAACGCGGGGAGGATGTTCCGGCTGACGCGGTGCCAATCAGTGAGAAGCAGAACGCAGACCAATCATCGACAAGTATGACGCAATAATGATGCAATCACTTGCTATATAAGAAGCAGCAGCGGTGCCTAAGTTTTAAGTTTTGTTTTAACCATCTACCTGTAAACGTCATAAGCTATCAAAGGAAGAAAATAAACTGCACGTTGGTGCTGTACAAATTTGAAAACCCCTGTTTCTCACTTTAACAACTGCAATTTCGGAGCATCGTTACAAAGATCCTTTTAAGGGTCAATTTGAAGAGTAAATTCAACGATTGCTTCCGAAACGAATTTGTACACCGCCACTGCAGCGTGAACACAACCACAAAATCTTCCAGCACAAAAACTACACACGTGAGTGAACAGAAGAAAACTTTAATATAAAACTGCAGATCAGAGGTCTTTTGTTCAACGCCAGTGTCGATTTATTAGGTGTGCAGCGAACGTCATCGTTTTGGCATACCGGGCAATACGGAGTTTTGTACCATTCATACTCGCATTGCTACTTCGCTTTGTGCTGTTTACTTATAGAGATTCTTTACAGATCAGTCGCATACACAAAATACTGCCACGAAATCAAGCGAGGTACGCTGGCACCGTGTTGTTGGTGTGGTGTTACGATCACAGCACATTCGTAAAGCATTTTGCACAAGAACATGTGACGGTAATCATCGCACTCAAGCTGCAGCGAAAGAAGGGAATGTATCCTTGCTGAATTATAACGTCTTGGGTATGTACTTTTTGTGGCTTTTTGGTTAGCGGCATCGACAGGAGTCCCAAACAACCGAGTTCGATTATCAATCGAGCAGAAGTGATTTTTCGGGCTGGAGTTTTTCACTTGTTTTTTTACAGATATAGAGTAGAAATTTTAATTAATTTTGGTTATTTGCTACCAATAATTGAATTATGCATTATGCAACTGTAACAAATAACACAGTTTTGTGTTCCTACTACCACTTTTTAGATAGTAGGAACACAAAACTTCGCATCTAATTACACGTAAATTCATTTAAGACTGTACGAAACTATTTCGTGGTAGAAAACAACGAAAGGAATTAGTACATTTTATGCGTACATTTTAACTTTTATGTACTGATACAAGATTTTACATTTTTACGACGATTTTGGAATTAACACGGTTTTTTTACAACAATTTTTGAATTACACGGTTTTTTACAACAATTTTCGATTTAACACGGTTTTTTTTTACAATTTTTGAATTAACGCGGTTTTTTTTTAAACGGTTTTTTTACACGGCACGTATCCCCCGTATAAAAAAAAGACTTGAGTGTATGTTGTTTTTTAACTATGAATTAATGAAGCTTCAGTTTTAACTGAAGCAGCGCCGCTTCATTTCAAAATTGGCTTCAATCAGCGTCATTGAACCGATTTTTAGTTCATCATGACGACCGGTTTTAATGTTTCATTTGTATTTCTCTATCAAAGGCCAGCCACTTTGAATTCAATTGAATTGATTTTGAGTAACATGTCCTACCATTTAACGCATATTATGATTAAACTAAACTCTGCCCGTCGAGCAAGTGTGGGTGATGGTAAAGCTTGCAGACCGAAGGCTGTTCTTGTGTGCACTGTATCTGCCTCCTGATCGCATCCGCGATCCCGTTATTTTGAATGCTCATATGAATTCAGTTACTGCAATAGCTTCAATGGCGTCTCCAGTAGACGAGATAATAGTTATGGGCGATTTCAACCTGCCTGGGTTAAAGTGGTGCGGACGAGGCAATGGTTTCATGTACGTTGACTCTAGCTCGTCGTCTCTATCCCCACTCACAAACGAGTTACTCGACTGCTACAGCACTGCCACCATGAACAAGTTAACAACATTGCTAACGAAAACGGTCGCTTTCTCGATTTATGCTTTGCTAGTGTGCAAGTTCAGGCTCCCGAAATAGCGATGGCTCCTTCCCCTCTAGTTAAGGATGTTCCACATCATCCACCTTTGCTGGTTACTATCCGTCAACAAATACGTCTTGACGTGACTAGTGCACCACCGATCGTCTACTATGATTTCGCCCGTGCGGACTGCCCGAGGGAAATCCAAAGAACCCTGACTAGCATCAATTGGGATGCAGTTTTGGACAAGGATGATGTTAATTCTGCCGCAATGACTTTCTCCAACATCCTGAACAACGCTATCGATCGACATGTCCCAAAAAGAACCATGCCCGCTCTGAAGCAGATACCCAGGGTAAACGCTATGTTACGACGTCTGAAATCCGAGAGAAAGACCGCTCTCAAGAAATTTTCAAAATATCGAACGTTGCCACTCCGTAACCACTACTTGTCGATCAACACGCGTTACAAACGATTGAGTCGCTCCTGTTTCCGGAATTACCTGAGCAACATCGGACGTAGACTGAAAAGGAATCCCAAATCCTTTTGGAAGCACGTCAACGAACAGCGGAAGGACAACGGGCTTCTTTCGGTAATGTTCCTGGGTAGTGAAACTGCCAGTAACACAGAACAGATTTCCCAACTATTCGCGCGGAAATTCTCCAGCGTATTTACTGACGAAAGATTGACAAGAGAAGAAATTTCCGCAGCCATCCAGTGCGTCCCCGTACTTAGCAATTGCTTAACTCACCTTTCCATCGACGACGCGATGGTCATATCAGCCGCCGCGAAGCTAAAATCCTCTCGTTCTTCTGGACCGGATGGTATTCCGTCTGTTCTGCTGAAACAGTGTATCAACGTCTTGGCTGCTCCGATGAGCCACCTGTTCAGTTTATCAATCAGTACAGGTGTCTTCCCAACAATATGGAAATCGGCATACATGTTTCCTGTTCATAAAAAGGGGAATAGGAGAAATGTGAATAACTATCGCGGCATCTCTGCACTAAACTCAATATCAAAACTGTTCGAGCTTGTTGTGTATGCACCTGTATTTGCATTCTTTAAGCAATATGTCGTAGACGATCAACACGGCTTTATGCCCCAGCGGTCCACGACAACCAATCTTCTAACTCTTACGTCCGACGTGATAAAAAGTTTCGACGACCGGTCGCAGACGGACGTTATTTCCACGGATCTTTCCGCTGCTTTCGACAAATTGAACCATCGAATCGCCATCGCCAAACTGGACAAACTCGGAATCGGAGGCTCGCGTTGCTACGATGGTTTAATTCCTACCTCTCCGATCGCCACCTAGAAGTTAGTATCGACGGGTTCACCTCCAGACCTTTCACTGCTAGTTCTGGAATTCCACAAGGTAGCCATCTCGGACCTTTGGTTTTCCTCATCTACTTCAACGATGTCAACTTCCTGCTTAAATGCCCGCGACTCTCTTTTGCCGACGATCTGAAGCTGTATGCTAAAGTCGATAGTCCGTCCGACCCCGCGTTCCTGCAAGAGCAGCTGCTGATTTTTGCAAAATGGTGCACAGACAACCGCATGCTGCTAAATTCCGACAAATGTGAAATAATTACATTCTCAAGGAAATTGAACCCTCTCGTTTTCGACTACATTCTATCAGACGTGCATCTACGCCGCGAAAATTGTGTTAAGGACTTGGGAATACTGCTTGACTCTAAGCTCGACTTCAAACAGCACATCGCATATATTGTCGATAAGGCCTGCAGGAATCTGGGATTTATAATGCGGATCGCCAAGAACTTCAACGACATCTACTGCCTCAAAGCTCTCTACTGTGCTCTTGTCCGGTCCAACCTTGAGTACTGTGCTCCTGTGTGGAGTCCGTACTACCAAAATGGAGTTGACCGAATCGAGTCAGTGCAGCGCCGATTCATACGTTTTGCACTTCGAAGATTGCCCTGGAACGACCCCTTTCAGCTGCCCTGCTATGAACAACGCTGCAGACTCATCGATCTTGACCCGTTGAACACTCGTCGCGACGTGATCAGAGCAATGGCAGTCGCCGACATGCTGACCTCGAGAGTGGATTGCCCATGTCTACTCGCGAACCTCAACATATACGCCCAAAGTCGTGTTCTACGCAACGGTCCATTTCTGCGTGTACCGCATCGGCGAATCAACTATAGCACATTTAGCACAATCATCGGTCTGCAACGCCATTTCAATCGATTCACACATAGCTTCGACTTAAACATCAGCCGCGAGGTACTGAAAACTCGTTTCCTGGCACTAGCACGTAGATTCTAGGTTAAGTGTATCAGTAGGGCCAGTAGGCCTGTTGTTTTTTTTTATACAAATAAACAAATAAACTACTCAACATCAAAAAATCGTGCCTGAGACTGTGTCATTTGACACAGTCTCTAGGTTCAGGTGAAGTTTGCTAGAAACGCTCTGTTCAACAAATGAAACAAGTCACTTCATATGTGAAGCGAAGGTAAGAGAAGGCAGCTTCATTTATTTGTTTCGATAACGCCGGGCCCTGATCAGAATACGGGGACCTTTGCGCCTTTTGAGTATTCTTGCCATCAAAGGATCTGCCAGGAAAGAATTTGGAATATTTTTCAAGTCTTTCGAGTGATATATTAAACAAGGAGATGAAATCTGCATCCCACTATCTTCGAATAGTGGGACTGATAACAGAGAAGAGAAGATATCTGTGAAGGATTATGAAGAGGATGATGCTATGCAAGAGTTCCGGTTTGGAGATGGAGGAAAAATTCGTGACTGTACTGATGCGCTTAGAGTCGTTCGTCAGACATCGATGAAAGCGGAAGTTTTTTCAATTGTTGGAAACGTTGGTAATAAAATTCGTTCTAGGAACGGAAATACATCGCTTAGAGTATTATATCTGCTTAAATTCTACTTTAATAAGCAACAATACTGAAGCTAAAGTTTAAAAATAAAAAGATTTACTGAAAAACATCGACATTTCTATTGATTTCGAATAATCTGCCAATACCGGTATTTTACCGGTACTACCGGTATTTTCTACGCCAATACCGAAATACCGGTTTTCACCAAAAGCGCCCAATACCGACAGCCCTAGTCCCTTTCATATCCCTTTTCAAAAGCCTGGAGACGCTAGTACATTTTTAGTAGCTGTCTATAAACCACGTACTTATAATTGGTTGTTGTAAGCCCCCCCCCCAGGTAAATTTCTTCCATACATTTTATTCTAATTTGTAAGGTGCGTTGTTTATGGCCGTCCCCTGACTTAGCACACGTGGTTCATGGTCGGCCCCATACGAACTAGTTTATATTGTTCTGCATGTGTATTGTTCATAGATACGCTATTGTTTATTAATTAGACTAGTTGAGCCTGAATCTTACGATCCGGAAAATATAAATGTCTGTTCAGAATTCAGAACACTGCGGATACATTCCATTGGCGAGTGTTTGCGAAGATGTTTAATTTTTAGTCAACATGTTGATTGCAATTTTCGGGTTAGTAATATCACGAGAATTCTATGTCTGTCCATCACCTATGCTACTACCGACTAACTACTCGCTAGGATGGACGCTACTCATCTCTCCAACTACCCATGTCATCACGGTTGACCCAGCGCTGTTCAACCACCTATGCTCATTAAAAGCCACAGCCGCTTCTTTATTTACCATCTTTGCAGTATTGTAGCTGTTGGCGTAGATTTTCGAAAATTTTGTGCGGAATATTATTCAAGAGCAATATTATCGGTCAGAACTATCGAAAAACTACTTGAACTTCCGCAAAATAGAGCAGATGCGATATAATGGGGACTGGTACTCGCTCGTATTATTCCCGGTGGCAATAATTGCCTATTTGTAGCGGTAGTCAACCGATTTGTCGGTATGCTCTTCAGACCGTGGTCAAATTGAAGCAATTCTATAACTAAGAAAGGATGAGGTGGATCATGTAGAACTTCACTTGGAGATATGTATATATGCCGTGTTAAGTCTTAAGTGCAAGCTGTCACTAAAGCAAGACTTAATGTTAACGAAGTTGGTAATTCTGTGAGGATGGTATTGAATCGAAAAAATCCTCATACCATGGCCATATATTATGTACTACGACCATATTTTAGGAAGTGGGAATGATAGTATATTGAGGACAGCCCTTCGCTATCGCTTGAATCAGCCAGAGAATCGAATACCTGTTTTTACTTGAAGAGCTATACTCTAAAAAGATTTAGTTAGAAATGGAATTCCAGTTGAAGTCTGCCAGGATTGGGCAATGGACAGAACAAAATATATATCGAGGCTATAAAGCTTTTCGAGAGATCCACTAAGTCCGACCGCGACGACAGCCGCAAGAATGGAGAGGAGCAGGCCGCCGGTGAGTTGCCACCGTCCGACTTGATGGACTCTCCGACAGAGGCTCATCAGCATTAGGAGGGCCCTTGGGAGACAAACAGCGTCATTCATGATCATTTTATGTTGTTAGTTGAATACCGTTAACGCGGTTAGTCACAAGACATGCAAATCATTCTAATAAAGGAGGGAAATAAGAAAATAATAATTATAATTAATTACATCCAAAACAGTACAATAGAGGTGACAGTAACAACAACGATAGCAATATTAGTAATAATAGTAATAACATAGGAAACTGACACAGGAAACACAGCTACTGACTATAACTTCCTGCCCATTATCAATTGTAGTTTGGCAGCATAAGTATAAGAAAAAATTCCGACTCATCATAGAACACTCAAACATATATTCATTCATACCTATACACCCATGCACACTCATACATGTATACACATGTATACATGTACGTGTGTGTATATTTTTCAGTGCTGTGCTGTCCATAATCGCATAACAGCCACAAATTCTATGGCAATCTCATAGAAAATGTCTCGATTACGCAAATAAAGACATCACATCATTTTTGAACACTCGTTCGTTCTAACTAGCGATAAATTTTAATTTTCATGAGTAAGTCAAAATCTCATGAATGGTGGGTAGGATTTGGTTTTAGTTTTCTAGAGAAATTTCTGTGCATACCAGCAATTCATCTAGGGAACTGAGTAAGCCCTCCCGGTGCTTCGGCCTGAATGGATTTGATTTAAAATCAAATCCGTTCAATTCCGCTCCATTCCGCTTTACGAGACACATACTACACGTAAAGGTAAATTATGCAATACTCAGTGGCGACTCGTCCGCACGTTCAACCTGTTCATAGGACAGGCAACAAAATTCAGCCCAGCGAAATTGTTTTCATCACTGCTGGTTCATGATTTCGTTTGCACCGACGCATATGCAATAGAGTTTTAGTGGCCTATGGTCTGCGCTTCGATTCCATTTTTATAGTTACGTAAATAGTTACGAAGCTGATGAGCAAAACGTTCAACACGACGTTTGAACGTTGCTTTAGAGATCTCAATGCACAAGCATACCAATACATTATTCCTGCTGTTGATTCTTCATACTGAATTAGCACCAGGAACAATGTGTTGCTACGAAGGAGATAAAAAGAGAATGTGGAACAGCTTCTACTCGAAAGCGCGGGAGCATTATTGTCTCATTAACTCGTTCATCTTTAGCATTGAACAACTTACTACCACATATCCCTAAAGGCCTGCGCTTCGATTCCATTTTTATTTAATTAGGAAGCTAATGAGCGAAACGTTCAATACGACGTTTGAACGTTGCTTTAGGGATTAGCACCAGAAACAATGTGTTGGTACGAAAGGGATTTGAATATAGAGCGCGGTTGGTGTGCATTATTCGCAAAATTTTCTCATTAACTCGTTCATCTTTAGCATTGAACAAGTTACGCACATTGCTTGTGGTATTCTGCAAAGTTATATGCCTATTTGCCCCCGTTCGCACGCATCGTAGTCGCAGTAAGGTGGTTATTGTTGAATTTGGTTCAATAGGTAAATTTAACGAAAAGTTTTCAGTTTGTAGCTTAAATTCAGAGACGAGTTTGCTGGTAAAGTAAACGTCGTATTCCGTTGTTATTTAAATAATAGGGGTATACGTAGCGCTTGCTATGTTGCATATACGGAGTATTGAGTATTTATACTGCCGCTACTCACATAACAGTTCCATCTCCATAGAAACCGGAACTGAAACTGAATTGCGGCAGTATATACACGGAATACACCATTTGCGCAACATAGCAAGCGATACCTGAATACTCCTAATGTTTGTTTGATGCTAAAAATATAGAAATGCGATAATAAAAAAGTTGCATTTTGATTTGTATTTTTTGCTGGTTGAACAGGTAAGCTAAGCCCCCACGAGTCGCCACTGGCAATACTACATACTACACATATATCTAACTTAAACTATATTACATTCTACATGCGGAACTAAGCTATAGGATGATGCCGAAGAACACGACAAACCACCTACCCATGGGAGGGATAGTCTGATTAGAGTAAAATGTTGCTTAGAAAATTCTTGATCGTTTGCTATCATTAACTAATTTATTAAAATTTTGCGATTTGGTCTGGTCTGATTTAACACCGACCATATGATATCGCGACAAGCAATCGAGTTGAGCAGGCGAGTCGAGCAGTCGAATCAAGCAATCAAGTCAAGCAGTTGGGTCGAGCAGTCGAGTCGAACATTCAAGTCAAGCAGTCGAATCGAGCATTCAAATCAATCTGTTCAGTCAAGCAGTCTGGTCGAGCAGCCCAGTCGAGCAGTATAATCAAGCAGTTAAGTCGAAAAGTCCAGTCGAGCAGTTGAATCGAGTAGTCTAGTCGAGCACTTGAGTCGAGCAGTCGAATCAAATGGTTTAGTCAAGCAGTCGGATCAAGCGGTTAAGGGGGCATAGTACTTTTTCAATTTAAAAAAATCGAAATTTTTTTTATTGATTATTTCGAAAGATTAACATTTTGACCAGATGTGTTTCAAGTCATTTCGATGAATTCCAAAAATTGGCAAAGTTACAACTATTTGTACCGCGCATGTCTGGAGCGATTACACAGCGAATAAAAACTTCAACGTCGTTTTTCTCGCAGATATCAAGATGGCTTGACAATATAATTTTTTTTAAAACTTTTATCACCAATATTTAGTGGTTAATTTGTGGCTTTGAAATCCAATTTGTGGTAATTTGTGGTTAAGTACTTTCTGTGATTTTTCCAAAAAAACTATGTCAAGCCATCTTTGAAATTGATTTCGCGATAAACACATCGGATTACGATGTTTTATATCTTAATCGAAAGCTTTTTATTTGTGGTTCACGAATATATAATTTTTAATGTTGTTATTGTAAGTATAAGCGCAAAAATCCGTTTTTTTTTTAATTTACAAAACGCAAACATATCTGCTGTTGATGACGTTACTTGAGCTATTAGTAATGCTGCTATCTGTCGATAAAGGCGCTAGCTGTATGTGACGCTCAGTAAAGCCCTTTAAATGTAAAATTTGAGTCTGAATGACTGCCATCAAATAGTAGTTCAAATCGAACTATTAAAATTCGTTCCAATCGAAATGGGACAATGTTTAACGTTTCTTAAAAGCTCACCCAACAAAAAGTATCGTTACTTATTGTATAAAATATGAAAATTTACATTTTAAAAACTAAATATCGCTTACGGTGATGATTTGCAGCATGTGCGAAACCAATTGAAATGAAATTAAGGGCTGAAAATTTCCTGCTAATGATAAGACTGTAAAACTTTTTCACCAATATTTAGTGGTTAATTTGTGGCTTCGGAATCCAATTTGTGGTAATTTGTAGTTACGCACTTTCCGAGATTTTTCCAAAAAACTAAGTCAAGGCAAGTTTTCCAAAGAAAAATCAAGTCAAGCTAGCTTTGACAATTTTTTTTTTGTAAAACTTTTTCACCAATATTTAGTGGTTAATTTGTGGCTTCAAAATTTAATTTGTGGTAATTTTTGGTTACGTACTTTCCGAGATTTTTCCGAAAAAACTAAGTCAAGCCAAGTTTTCCAAAGAAAAATTAAGTCAAGCCAGCTTTGACAATTTTTTTTTTGTAAAACTTTTTCACCAATATTTAGTGGTTAATTTGTGGCTTCGAAATCCAATTTGTGGTAATTTGTGGTTCAAACTCAAACCACTGACGAACTGACATGACACTTAGAAGAAAATCCTTTAAAAACCATCGTCCTGCACATTTTGCTTGCACACTAGCACCCACTGTTAAGCATATTGTGGAGTAGCTAGCATTTGCAGGGTTTTATGCTGTAGGGTTTTGTACATTTGAATGGTTTTATACTGAAAACTCAAAGCAACACTCGCGCGCCGCGGTGTGGCCATGTTGCGAAACATGCTTTTTTGAAAAATGAGTGGCTTTTGATTGGACGATGGAATTATCGCGAGTGTTTCGTCTGTTTGTCTGTGCTCAAACTTTACATTTAAAGGGCTTTACTGAGCGTCACATACAGCTAGCGCCATTATCGACCGATAGCAGCGTTACTAATAGCTCAAGTAACGTCATCAACAGTAGATATGTTTACGTTTGTAAATTTTAAAAACCGGATTTTTGCGCTTATACTTACAATAACAACATTAAAATTACATATTCGTGAACCACAAATAAAAAGCTTTCGATTAAGATATAAAACATCGTAATCCGATGTGTTTATCGCGAAATCAATTTCCAAGATGGCTTGACTTAGTTTTTAGGAAAAATCACAGAAAGTACTTAACCACAAATTACCACAAATTGGATTTCGAAGCCACAAATTAACCACTAAATATTAATGATAAAAGTTTTAAAAAAAATTATATTGTCAAGCCATCTTGATATCTGCGTTTTTCTCGAAACCAGGTTTTGAAAGTCGGTACCATAAATATCTCAAGAACGACTCAAGCAATTCTCATGATTCTTTTTTTGTTTCAAAGCCAACAAAATTATCTAGTGTTTGACCCATCCTTTTTTTGATATTACAATTTTTGTATTTTTAGAAATGTTTAAAGTCAATTTTTTCGACTAAAAACCTTACTTTTATGTTGAATATCCGCCATTTTGTTATGTGTTCGAATTTTAAAAAAAGGATGGGTCAAACACGAGATAATTTAATATACTTTCATGTCGTTTTGGAATTTTTCAATTCGGATAAGCCCACCAGCTCCAATCCATGGTACCGCAAACCATGTTTTTTTTTCGAATGATCATGTTCAAGGAGCCGTAGGGGAGAGGGGAAGAAGTTCACATATGCAAACAAAATTGTAAATATTAGTATAAAGTGCAATGTTTAGAATGCAAAAAACCCGAATCGATTCGCTTTTCGCTTTATCGAGAAAAAAATATTTGAAATAAGGCAAAAAATATGGTGTAAAAAGTACTATGCCCCCTTAAGTCGAACAGTTGAGTCGAGCAGTTCATTCGAGCAGTCGAGTCGAGTTATTGAGTCGAATAGTCCAGTCGAACAGTTTATTCGAGCAGTTGAGTCGAGTAGTCCAGTCGAACAGTTTATTCGAGCAGTTTAGCCGAGTAGTCCAGTTGATTTAGTCTGAGTCGAGCAATCGAGTCGAGAAGTTGAATCCAGCAGCAAAGTCGAGCTGTCGAATCAAACAGAAGTTGAGCAGTTGAGAGGAGCAGTTTAATCGAGCATTCCAATCAGGGAGTTGAATCGAGTAGTTGAATCGAGTAGTCTTGTCGAGCAGTTGAGTCGAGCACTCGAATCGAACAATTCAGTCAAGCGAGTCAAACGGTTCAGTCGAGCAGTTAAGTCGAATAGTTGAGTCGAGCAGTTCAGTCGAGTAGTCCAGTCGAGCAGTTGAATCGTGCAGTTAAGTCGAGTTGTCGAATCAAACAGTTAAGTCAAGTCAGTTAAGACTGGTAATCGACCAGTCCAGTCGAGCAGTCTAGTTAACCAGTTGAGCAATCGAGCAGTCCAGCAGTCGACCAGTGAGGTGACTGAGAATACAACCCATCATCGCTACGAAAGCATGACGTCCTGTCAGTGACCTGGGGTGACATTGCGATTCTCGTTACGAGTGATTTTGGTTCGTTTCGCCCATTTGTTTAACGTGGTCGAAACGAACCAAAATCACTCGAAACGAGATTCGCAATATCACCGCTGTTTATAGTTACCGATAAGCCTCTTATGACGTCCTGTCAGAGACCTATATAAATTAATTATAAATTAATATATTACCTAATAGATTTTCTGCCGGTAATATATTCCGCTGCGTAACTCGGAAGTGTAGTACGGTATTCTACAACTGGAGCGTAGACGAAGCACAAGCTGTGTTTGTAGCAAAGGTTTGTCTGGCGAAATAGATACTCCGAGGATCTTGCAGCAGCTCAATCTGTATGAACCAGAAAGACCGTTGAAGCCCAGATATCTCCTATTCCTACCTCAGCGAAACGTGTCGTACGGGTAACATGACCGCCAGTTTTAACATGTCGAACAGTTTCAATACTGTAGTACCACTATTTGATTTTGATATAAGCACAACGACTTTCAAGCAACGAATTCGTAGGTGATTAAGGGGGCATAGTACTTTTTCAATTCTAAAAAATCGAATTTTTTTATTGTTTGTATCAAAAGATTAACATTTTTAGCATATGTGTTTGAAGCCGTTTGGATGGATTCCAAAAATTGACAAAGTTACAGCTATTTGTACCGCGCATGTCTGTAGCGATTACACAGCGTTTTTCTCGAAACCAGGTTTTCAAAGTCGGTACCATAAATATCTCAAGAACGGCTCAAGCAATTCTCATGATTCTTTTTTTGTTTCAAAGCCAATAAAATTATCTGGTGTTTGACCCATCCTTTTTTTGATATTGTAATTTTTGTATTTTTTAGAATTGTTTAAAGTCCATTTTTTCGTACCGTACCCGTACTTTTATGTTTGAATATCCGTCATTTTGTTATGCGTTCGAATTTAAAAAAAAGGATGGGTCAAACACGAGATAATTTAATATACTTTCATGTCGTTTTGGAATTTTTCATTTTGGATAAGCCCCCGAGCGCCAATCCATGGTACCGCATTTCATGTTTTTTTCGAATGATCATGTTCAAGGGGCCGTAGGGGATGGGGGAAGAGGTTCCCATATGTAAACAAAATTGTAAATATTAGTACAAAATACAATGTTTACAATGCAAAAAACCCGAATCGATTCGCCTTTCGCGTTATCAAGAAAAAAATATTTGAAATAAGGCCAAAAATATGGCGTAAAAAGTACTATGCCCCCTTAATGGTGATTGTGTGCTTTTAATGAGTATAATAGTTTTTATCTAGGACAGGACGTGCCAAGTGTCAACCGCGGCGTTGACCCAAAATTGACCCAATTTCTGATTGGCTGAAAGTAACGAGCAACCGTTCACTGGAAAATATAACGCGGAATCGCTTTCAGTGTTGCTGAAACTCATTAGTGGGAATACGTCAATAAATGTTATTTCCGAATTTTGATTTCTTTTGTATTCTGTAGTTCTATGCTTGGTTCTATATTAGTTTTGTTTGTACACGAATTTTAATATTCAAAATGAAATGCAAAACATGATTTTGGTCGCATTAATTGTGGCGTATTCGGGAGCTGTTTTTCGGCAAACGAAGTTATTCTTAAAACAATATGTGCAGGCAACAGTGGTGCAGAGTGTAAAAAGAATATTCAATCGGGATGGCGGTCATAATCAAAAGAAGAGAAAGAAGCCAGTTGGCACGTCCTGTCCTAGGCTTTTATTACATATTAAGATAACTACTAGAGAGCCTTAGAGAGTCGCCATCTTAAACCGAAAATTCCAATCGAACAGAATCAGTTGTCAAAAATAAGTCCAATCGAACAGGAGACTTGTCAAAAAACCGATTAGAGAGCCTTAAAAAGAGTAACGACTAGAGAGCCTGTTAATGATAGAGATACGCCATCTCAAATCAAGAACATTTTTTGAGCAGATTTTTCTGAATTTTTAGCAGCTTTTTATGAATTATTCAAAATAAAAGCTTCAGAGAAAGGTAATTCGAGTATGTTGTTATTATACAGTCAACTTTCGTTCGTTGGGCTATCTTTAACTGGGCTACGTTTTAATCGGGCTCCCGTTAATTGGGCTATAGCCCATCTAAAACGAAGTCAAACGTCATTTCTGACAGCGTATTTTTTCTTCCGAGGGGCTCTTGAATATAGTTCATTTAAGTTTGGAAAATAATTTATACAGAAAATATTAAAATTAATTGAATGGAACACAATTGCATCATATCGTTTTCCGATCACTTATGAACTTGACCCTCCTTTTTTTAGCATCACGGTGAAACAGTTAAAAATGCCAATATATATTAACATTGTAGCATGAAATTCAGCTATATACTTATTAAACAATCTAGAACTAAATTTCAACAATGAAAAGATTAGGTTCCACTTTGATTCTGTATTTAATATAAGTGTATATTTTTATAAACCTTTCTGCGACGATTTCGACAAAAACAATCGATATATCCCTCGGTTTTGACATCTCAGCCCAATTAACGAAAGTCTTTCACTAAACGGGCTAAGAGCTTAGTGCAATTAGCGAAAGTTGACTGTATATAGCACCGAGAAACTCGAAATCTTTAATTTAAATCGCTGGTTCTCAAAAGAATTAGCAATTACAGAAAACAGCAGCATAACTATTTACGGTACGACCATTAACTGTAGTAAAATTATCATGAAAAGGAAAAGCAATATTTTAGATATATCAACCAGCAGAATCGTATAATTTTGGTAGGTATTTAAAGCCAACATTATGGTGCACCATGTTATCATGTAGTTCAATCGGAAACTGATAAATTGAGCGTTCAAATTGTTTTTACACACTATCCCCCGACATAATCCCTCCATTACTGGAGCATCTACCCTAATTCAAAAATTGTCATAAAAAACCCGCGTCAATTCAAAAATCGTAAAAAAACGTGTAAAATGAGACTTGAGTGTATGTAAGCACCAGTCGTATGAGACTAACCTGGATATTCGAAACCCCTGTTGTAAAACCAGTGATTATTTATTTATTGATCTCCAAAAACTTAAGACTTCTGTCTTTTATGTTCAAGTGCCGAGGGTAAGACAAGTGATACGCGTGAAAAATTAACAATAAGAAAATCTATACATGTAGAAACGTGAAACATTGATTGATTGAAAAAAACCTTAATTTGAGAAAACTCAAAAGAAATACTCGAAACATAATCTTCTGAATCCTACTGTTGAATTGTTTAACTGTATGCTAGATGGTAACTCATTCCATGTGCTGATACATACCTCTTACAAATAACGAGCTACCATAGTGGGATTACAGGATTACAAAAATTAAGATCAAAAATTCCCCCTTTTTATAAATTTAATGTAATGGTAATGTTACTAACCAACCTTAATTTGTTAATTTATATCAAAAAATATGCACATGCGAGATTTATGGTGGTTCGAAAACCTCTTGAATTTATTATATCTGAAAACAAAAATCGGGCATAATGAAACGAATCAATATAGTCCCTAAGTTGATAAGCATTTCCTCCTATCAACGCTAATATGCAGAGATATAGCGCCCTAGAGATATGCTAATTACCAGATGATACTTTTTTTTTAACAAATAAACAAATAAACTCTAGTTTTGTGTTATTCGCAGCTAGAAGACCTTCACCGTAAAGAAGCTATATCGCGTCTAACCTTATATTTTACTTACCAATAATTCTCGTTTCAATGTACCGCAACCTATCTTTATCAAATGGTTTTTTCCCAACGTCTTCATTTTCATAGCGAATGATATCATAAACTAGATATCGTGGCTTGCGCTGTTTTCCGACGATGTCTATAACCATTTCCTAATGAAAAACATGTGTTACGTACAAAGCAATCAGTTTCAGCGTTCATTATCTTACCCCATCTAATAAAGTGTTTTTTAAATGATTGTGTAAATCCGCATGGTTGGGGAAGCTGATACCATTAACCGCAAAACATGAGTTGTCACGGTCGAAGAAATATATTTCGTTTTCTTTTACAATAAGCATCATATATCTCGTACCATCAGCTTTCCATGATACTTTATAGGGCTTGAGATGTAGTAATTTAAGGTTATTGTTATCCATGGAAACAGGCTGGCAACCGGGAAAACCGGTTGATTTCCAGCCACACATGTTTTGTACTAGTTGCTGAAGCTGACTAACTCGTGGTTGGTCCTGCACAAGTGAAACACCGCTAATACCTTCCATAAATTTGGCATTCTTATTGAGGAATTCCTTTCTCATTTTTTTCCTCTTGTTTCCGCCAATAGAATCATTTATCGAGGAACTGCTTTCGCCATCCATGTTGCGTTTCGATCTTAATGTCTCGTTATCGTTGCCGACATCATTCTCGATAGAATCGTCGTATTCTGCAAATAGAGACGTTATTATGTAAATCAAATCGATTAATCTGACTCGATTCAGTCAATGTTTAACCGAGCGAAATAGCTGCAGTGAGTGGTTTTTTCAGTCGAGTTACTCATGTCCAGTGCGGCTTCTATAATACCAAAATAGACCTGTTGAGTAAAGTTACACTCGACATGACTTCATTGGCCCAATTATGTAAATCTTGTCGAGTATCACTTGCTCGACTGACTTATTTTGGTATTGTTATAGAGGTAGAGCTCGACATGGCCGAGAAACTCGACTGAATCAACCGCTCAGCGAGGAAAAATTGCTTGACTTGACCGTAAGCACGCCTAATCGCCTGCACATTGATCTTAATCACGTCCAAATATAGCCAAATATATATACACGTAGCTATTGGTTTGAGAATTTTGTGAATTTTTAAATAAAATATGCGGTGAGCAGAATTAGGAACCACGCGCAGCATTAAAAGATGAATAGAGCCGTTTTCTTTACGACGTGTCCGGTTCATCGTAATACCTTTATACTATATATTTATATAGTAGAAAGGCAAAACCACTTGTTTTTCATGTCGATACATTCGCTGTAACATAAAGATTCAAAATATAGGAAATCGAAAAAAACTACAAGGTATACAGCCCTAAGGTTGTACGAAAGGGTGACGTAGGACTATATCAGATCATTAGATCAAAGACTAATGTAAACTGCATTTCAGGCATATGTATGTTTATAAGAATCTGTGAGTGCCATAAAGAGAAAAAGTGAAATATTCAGATTCAATTTTTCATTGAATGCAATGGTGGCTTTGAAAATACGTGGACGGGGGTTCATAAGTACAACACCTGCAACCATTGAGATATAGAAATTTCTTTTAAAAATCACTTGTGTGGATCATAAAGGTTGAAATGGTAATTAATGACCAGCCCACAGATTATTGTATTAAATATAATTATGCGTAGCTTTAAATGTGCTAATAATCTTACTTTAACTCCCTTGTGGCCTTTAAAAAGGTCATTAGTTACAAGTAACATTAAAGCCAAAGCACGTTAATCGTAAATATGACGTGCCATTCGAATGTCCTTCTCTTTTGACATGAATGGCAACAGTCACGTAAGTTAGCGGCGTCGATTCACTATCTTTTGCTTCGATAAGGTTTAACTAGCTTACTATCACACCTTACCGCTTGTTACATAGCAGAAGGGGCAGGACAGGGGTGAGGGGTCTCAAACCATCATAAAATAAATTCATGCCTCCAAAAACCCGCACATGCCAAATTTGGTTCCATCTGCTTGATTAGTTCACGAGTTAGGAGGAAATTGGTATTTTATTTGTATGGAAGCCTCACCTCCTAAACAGTGGAGGGGCCATAATTCATCATAGAAAAAATTCTTGCCTTCTGAAACCTTACTTACTTACTTAGGTGGCCTGCCGTCCTAAGACAAAGCCTGTTGAACAAAATTTCTCCATGTAACTCGGTTGAGGGCTACCGCTCTCCAATTCCTCGGACACCGAGTACTCTCCGCCAGATCTCGCTCCACCTGGTCTAACCATCTTGCTCGCTGCGCTCCTGGTCGTCTTGTTCCTACCGGATTTGAGGCGAACACCATCTTTGCAGGGTAGTTGTCCGGCATTCTTGCAACATGCCCTGCCCATCGCATCCGTCCAGCTTTAGCTACCTTCTGGATACTGGGTTCGCCATAGAGCTGTGCGAGTTCATGGTTCATCCTCCGCCTCCATACTCCGTTCTCCTGTACGCCGCCGAAGATCGTTCTTAGCACTCGTCGTTCGAAAACTCCGAGCACCCGCAGGTCCTCCTCGAGCATTGTCCATGTTTCATGCCCGTAGAGAACAACCGGTCTAATAAGCGTCTTGTACATGGTGCACTTTGTACGGGAACTTAGTCTGCTCGACCGCAATTGCTTGTGGAGCCCATAGTAAGCACGACTTCCGCTGATAATACGCCTCCGAATCTCACGGCTGGTATCATTGTCCGCCGTTACCAGTGAGCCAAGGTAGACAAATTCATCGACTACCTCAAACTCATCGCCGTCGATCAGTATACTACTGCCCAAGCGGTGTCGTTCGGCATCGGTTCCGCTGGCCAACATGTACTTTGTTTTAGACGTATTTACCTTTAACCCAATCTTTTCTGTTTCGCGCTTTAGTCTGGTGTACTGTTCAGCCACCGCCACAGATGTTCTGCCGATAATATCCATGTCATCGGCAAAGCAGACGAATTGACTAGATTGGTTGAATATCGTGCCCCGCGTGTTGATATCCGCTCGGTTCATAACACCTTGTAGCGCTATGTTGAACAGCAGGCATGAAAGACCATCACCTTGACGAAGCCCTCTGTGTGATTCGAATGAACTTGACAATCCACCCGAAATCCGAACACAGCACTGCGTACCATCCATCGTAGATTTAATCAGTTTGATGAGCTTCCTGGGGAAGCTGTTCTCGTCCATGATTTTCCATAGCTCTTTCCGGTCGATGGTATCATATGCGGCTTTGAAGTCAACGAATAAATGATGCGTGGGAACTCTGTATTCACGGCCCTTTTGGAGGATTTGCAGCAGTGTAAATATTTGGTCCGTTGTAGACCGACCTTCGACGAAGCCGGCTTGGTAAGTTCCCACAAATCTATTCGCAATTGGTGATAGACGGCGGAAAATGATTTGGGACAGCACTTTATAAGCGGCATTGAGAACGGTGATCGCTCGATAGTTCTCACAGTCCAACTTGTCGCCCTTTTTGTAGATCGGGCAGATAACCCCATCTTTCCACTCCTCCGGTAGCTGTTCCGTATCCCAAATTCTAACAATTAGTCGGTGCAGACAAACGGCCAGCTTTTCTGGTCCCATTTTAATAAGCTCCGCTCCGATGCCATCTTTTCCAGCTGACTTGTTGTTCTTTAGCTGCATGATGGCCTCCTTAACTTCGCCTATCGTTGGGGCTGGCACCTCTTCCCCGTTTGCTGCACCGTCGAAATCGCTTTCCCCGCCGCCATGGTTTTCCGCCTGGGCGCCATTCAGGTGTTCGTCGAAGTGCTGCTTCCACCTATCCGTCACCTCACGATCGTCCGTCAGAATACTGCCAGTCTTATCCCGACACATTTCGGCTCGCGGCACAAAGCCTTTGCGGGATCCGTTCAGTTTCTGGTAGAACTTCCGCGTTTCCTGAGAACGATGCAGCCGCTCCAACTCTGCATATTCCTGCTCTTCCAGGGTGCGCTTTTTCTCCCGAAAGATTTGGTTTCGCTGCATCTTCTTCTGTTTGTGTCTTTCCACGTTCTGACGTGTGGCACTGCGCATCTTGGCCGCCCGCGCAGCGTTCTCCTCATCCATCACCCTCCTACATTCATCGTCAAACCAATCGTTCCGCTGATTCCGGGCCACATGCCCGATGGAGCTCTCCGCTACACTGCTGATGGCTGTTTTGATAGTGTTCCAACAGTCCTCGAGAGGGGCTTCGTCCAGCTCGTCCTCTTCCGGCAGCGCAGCTTCGAGTGAATGCGCGTAGTTTGCGGCGACGTCTGGCTGCTTCAGCCGCGCGAGATCTAACCGAGGCTGGCGTCGGTACCGAATGTTGTTCACAACGGAGAGTCTTGGGCGCATCTTAACCATAACTAGGTAGTGGTCCGAGTCAACGTTAGCGCTTCGATAGGATCTGACGTCGATAATGTCTGAGAAGTGCCGACTGTCGAACAAAACGTGGTCGATCTGTGATTCTGTCCGATTTGGTGACCTCCAGGTGTACTTATGGTGGATTCTGTGCTGGAAAAAGGTACTACGTAAGGCCTTCTGAAACCTCCACATGCCAAATTTGATTCCATTTGCTTGATTAGTTCTGGAATTATGAGGAAATTTGTATTTCATTTGTATGGGAGCCTCTTTGGAGGGTAAGGGGTCTCTGTACACCATGGAAAAAGTTCTTACCTCCAAAATCCCTCACATGCCAAATTTGGTTCCTTTTACTTGATTAGTTCCGAGTTATGAGGAAATTTGTATATTATTTGTATGGGAGCCCCCCCTCCTATAGAGGGAAAGGATCGTAATCCATCATAGAAAAAATTCTTGCCTTCTGAAACCTCCACATGCTAAATTTGGTTCCATTTGCTTGATAAGTTCTAGAGTTATGAGGAAATTTGTATTTCATTTGTATGGGAGCCCCCCCCCCCCTCATAGAAGGGGAAGGGGTCTCAGTACATCATAGAAAAAAATCCTGCCTTCTGAAACCTGCACACGCCAAATTTGATTCCATTTGTTTGATTAATTCTCGAGTTTTGAGGTAATTTGTTTTTCATTTGTATAGGAACCCCCCCCCCCTCTCTTACGCCCTCCTTAAAATTGCTCTCTTACCCTCCATAAAACTGCTGGTCATTTTATCTATCCAACGACATATAAATTGTTCAGTTTCATACAGTAGTTCAGAAGTTAGTACAATTTGAAATCTTTCATTCAAACGTTACACTTCAATTGTTTGTTTTCACAAAGTGCTACCCAGTCCCAGTAAATAGTAAACAAAGACGTCAGGTATCAGGTATCAGCATTTGTGGCTCGAGCAGCACGTTCTTCACAATCGTGTGGAAGATTTGTACCTTGCCCATCTTGCCCGTGTCATCATTTACCTGATGAGGACGGGAAGGAAAACAGAAGGAATAGGAAGGGGTGGATAGAGAATTTTACAAATACAAAACCACATAGATACCTAGTGATTACTGTACCCCCGAGGGGGTGCTGTAATCCTTGGTAGTTATATTATCAATAGTACACCCCCTGGGGGGTATACACATGATAAATGAGAGCCCATTAGCTCAATACCGGTTTCGGTAAGAAACATCAAAATGTCTCGCAATGTCAGTTTCCTGAAATTCGATTCATTTAAGATGTAAGATCCGAAGATCTTCTGACGTAATTGTGCTACTGCAAGACAGTTGCAAATTACGTGATACGGTGATATAACTACGTGTACCGTAGTTGGATTCACATAAAACACAATAAAAGATTCAGCAAGCTGAATCATAGCCGTGTGATAATTAAGGTTCAAACACGCATCATGAACTCCAGGAAATTTCAAAAGCAGTTTCCACGCTCAAAAACCAAAGATATGTTCACGAAAATTTATCATGGTGTTCTGGCAGACGCAAAGAACAAAATGATAACTTTCCGCGAACACCCCCCATATTCCGAGCACGAGAACCGCCCTCGAAATCCCACAAATCAATTACGCATGCTTGAACCTTAAGTTTGCAGTGACCGGTCAGTGAGCTGACAAGTACACTGCAATTTAACTTAAGGTGTTGCAAAAGAAATTTTGCCACCTTGTTACAAGGTTGATATCCACCGCTGAGCAGCATTTACACTTCTTCCCCCAAAATCACTGAAAGACATAGCAAACAGAATAGGGGTATCCACGTAGCGCCCGCGCTGCATTGCGTATGCATGTATACACTGCCGCTACTCGCATAACAGCTCCAACTCCATAGAAACTGGGACTGTAATGCGAATAACGGCAGTGCACACACGGAATACACCGTTTACGCAACACAGCAAGCGCCACGCGAACACCCCTAATATGTCTGTTAATATAGTCAATCAGCTGATAAGTTGAAAGAGCACTGACACTGCTGCTAGTGGAGTTACATGTACGGTAAATGCCATATTCACGCATTTTTCATTTGCGGACGAATTGAACCGTATCGAACTAGAACATCCACGTTCTTCGTTCTCTGTTCAGTTCGAACGCAATATTGTTTCACTGCCGCGCGCCGTGGAGAAATGGGACAGTAGTAACAATTGAAGCACTTCCCCCCACTAACAAAGCTGCCAGCAAGAGCCGTTCGTCAGACACCGTCCGATACAAGCGAATCGTTCGCTTGCATTCGTCCGATGTCGTTCGCACAGCTGGACTGATCACATTGTCAGATGGAGCAAGAAAGAGCGATAGATAAATGCATACTAATCCAGAGGGGTTCCAACAGAGTTGAGTCTGCAGGTCGCCCCGAGAGAATCACATATTTATCTTGTGTGTACAGCGTGCCACACTACTAAGAAGTGGCACGGTAGTAGGTATAGAGTTGCCGAAGAAACCGTTTTGCCTTTCTACTATATCAATATATAGTATAAAGGTATAGAAATCACTTGGAAAACCGGAAATGGAAAGAAGGTCCTGCGGGCCGAATGTCATATACCATTCGACTCAGTTTCGAAAACTGAGCATTTTCTGTGTGTGTATGTATGTGTGTGTGTGTGTGTGTGTGTGTGTGTGTGTGTGTATGTGTGTGTGTGTGTATGTGACGCTTTTAATCTCACTCACTTTTCTCGGAGATGGCTGGACCGATTTTAATGTTCTTAGTGTCAAATGAAAGGTCTAGGTGTCCCATTGGTCGCTATTGAATTTCATACTGATCGGACTTTTAGTTCAAAAGTTATGTATAAAAATATGAAAAATATGGGACTTCATTATCTCATAGGTCCCTTAACCGATTTGAACAAAATTGATTGCATATGAAAGAGGAGCCTTGCAAACCCTTAACTTCCAAATTTCATGACGATTGGGCTTGTAGTTTGAAAGTTACATAAAGAAATGTGAAAAAATAGTATTTAAAACATATTTTTGTAACATATAAGCATTAATTCAATGAAAAACATCACACATTTTATTATTATTTGAAAATTACTACTGAGATCTATCAAACGAAACCGAGTTATTTAAAATCGGACAGTTCATTCAAAAGTTATTTAAACTTTAACACTTAAGCACCGTATATTAAACCGTTAAAACGTGTGAATTCAAAACAAATGTTGATTGTATTCAATGTGTGTGATGTATGTGTGTATGTATGTATGTATGTATGTATGTATGTATGTATGTATGTATGTATGTATGTATGTATGTATGTATGTATGTATGTATGTATGTATGTATGTATGTATGTATGTATGTATGTATGTATGCATATATGCTTGTATGTATGTATGTATGTATGTATGTATGTATGTATATATGTATGTATATATGTATGTATGTATGTATGTATGTATGTGTGTGTATGTGATCCCAAGCACAATGTGAGTTTGATTGTACTCTTCTGGTGGTTTTCATGACCAATTTTGGTCTTGAATGTCATCATAAGAGTGTAATAAAACTCAAATTGTTACTTGGGATGACAATTTACAATTTTTAAATTTGCATTGAAATTCAAGAAAATATGTTTCTAACTTTTCTGAATCAATTGTCTGAAATTTTTGAAGCCTCTTAGTGGAATACGAAATTTGAAATTAAAGAAAAGAAAAAACTTTTACCGACTAAATCCCACTATTTAATATTTATTCGCAACAGATACGTATACGCTTTGAAATAAGACGCTGTTGAAGCCTGCACGTCGTAGGCGAACTACGTATCTGTTGCAAATAAATATTAAATAATGGGATTCAATCGAAAAGCTTTTTCTTTTCTTTGATTTCAGATTTCAATTGTCATTTTGTTCACTTGCTGTTACTCACAATTGTACACGAAAAGCAAACAGCGAAGAAAAGCAGTTAATTTAAGCATGAAGGTATAGTGGTGTATAGGATTAAAAATGAGTTGATTTTTCCAAATAAATTTATACAAATTTCAAACAAATTTTGCGCATCAATAGATGCTCTTTTCAATCAATAGATAGAGCTTAGAAATGTTATATGAAAAATAGGAAGTAAACGTTGCACGGTAGTAATTTTGTAAGATTTGTTTTCGTTAATGACATTTTAAAGGACAGATGTCTTATGTCATGTATCATGTTTCAACAAATAAATCAAAAATGACAAACACTGAAAATCATATCGATCATATTTCCCATTCTCAAGCATGTTTAAGGCGCAGCTTTTGCAACCCTCTTGTTTTCCTAACCCTCCAACATTGTAAAAACGATGCGATCAAGCTAATGACTATCTTTTCATGAAAGTACATTCAAAAAAAGCATAAGTTTTGATTTTCATGCAAAAATAATTATCTGAAGGAGCGCCAGCTAAGAAAAAGTTCAATTTCTCTTTTTCATATCTAATGCTCTATTCAGTTATTTTTTCTAATTCAGATATATTGCAAAATTGAAACCAAGCAAACTAATAGTAAAATTTTGAGATTAATCATTTTGTTGTCGATATTCTTTGTCTTCAAAGGCGAAGTATAATAATAATTTTTCTGAACTCTTGTTTTTCAAAGATGCTAACTTTTGAACACATGGTATTAATTAATTAGCAACAAATCTGTTCTGAACACATATTTCATATTGTCAATTCAAAACAAGTTTCCTATGTGGCTCTGAAGCCCGAAAGTTTAGGCCGACCGATTATAAAACTAAATAAGGTGTTACAAGTATCTACGCACACAAGGAAAGAAAATTTAATTATTCTACGCAATACGTTGTGAATTTTACTGGCAAATAAGGATTTTGAGGAATACGGAACGGATATTTAAAAATGTAGTCAAGTTAATTATACATAGATGTTCCTGAGAAATTAAATGATGATTATTGTGACAGTAGAAAGGCTAGGTCACGCCGCTAGGTGGATTAATTCGGGTTTTTCTTTACTAGCCCTAATGAGACTGAGTGCGCACGCGCTTGTGTGACTCAAGTGGGGGTGTTCAGAAAACAATGCTAAAGAGCAATTACAATTCATATTTTCTTTTTTTTTTTTTTTTTTTATGACAAGTACCCGTCGGAATATGAAAAGGTTATAATTTACCTGAATTGGTGAATTGGAGGGGTAGACATACTTACTATCCTGGGATAATTTATAATCCTTACCCCTATTTAGGAAATCTTACCATTCAGAGCAACCATCTCTAGGTGAACGGACAATTCGCACTAGTGCGTAAGTAAAACAACATGCCATCTACTTACAACTGTTATGACGCGCCGTTCCATACTACACCATTGCGATTTCCGTCACGCAAGATTTGTTACTCTTTTGATTTAATTTCGACCACCAGAAAAACACTTTGCAAAAATGTATTTGCTTTGGTATCCTGAAATTAGTATTCAATAATTTGCCCTTTGAATACACTCGGCACTCTTGGTGCTGTTGAACATATAAGATCACTTGGTTGAGAGATGTGCGAGAGGCACTAACACAACAGTATTTGCCTTTAGCGGCAATATGGAACACACTGAGAACACAATAAAAAGTCCCGCACTGATGGCGGTAGCTTTCGTTTGATAGAAATCAGAACATTCTGATTCTATTTTGGGGCGCGTTACGAAAACACTTTACGCGCGAAATTTTAGATTACGTTTTCGCGAACACTTGGCGTACCACAGCGGTACTTTAATTCCCCGTCTTCGCGACTAACGACACATCTAAACACGACGATGCAGACAGCACGTCCACCTCCAACGAGCTCTCAGCTCGAACTCCATAGAAAAAAATCCTGCCTTCTGAAACCTGCACACGCCAAATTTGATTCCATTTGTTTGATTAATTCTCGAGTTTTGAGGTAATTTGTTTTTCATTTGTATAGGAATCCCCCCCCCCCCCCCCCCCTCTCTTACGCCCTCCTTAAAATTGCTCTCTTACCCTCCATAAAACTGCTGGTCATTTTATCTATCCAACGACATATAAATTGTTCAGTTTCATACAGTAGTTCAGAAGTTAGTACAATTTAAAATATTTCATTCAAACGTTACACTTCAATTGTTTGTTTTCACAAAGTGCTACCCAGTCCCAGTAAATAGTAAACAAAGACGTAGTCCTACGTCAAAAATTCTATGATTTAAGGCAAAATTAAGAACAAACCCCGATTTAATCCAGCTAGTGTTGAAAGGAACCTTTATTATACCATCGTCATTTGATATGGGCATCTCCAGCTCAAATATTGCTGTTCGCCTCTGAACGATCTTCTGGCAGTGGACTGTCTGTGGTTAAAGGTTAACTTGTCTTCAAGTTTGCTTCAAGATACTTTATTTCGTTTACGCGATCAATTACTTCACCATCAATTACAACGTTAACGTCTGTTTTGGCGTTAGCCGAGATGATCAAATATTTTGTCTTACTAATGTCCCCAACAAGGAAAAAAAAATTAGTTTAAGCTGTTCAAACTTCAACCAATTCGAAAAATAATGTAAATCTTGGTTCAAAAGTGTTACAATTTCATTGGTATCCTGTGGCGCACTTTTGAATGGATTTTTTTTCATGCAATCAGCAATAATACGTGCAATGTGTCATATTTCGATAAACTATTGAAAAGGGCCAATCAATCAAATGTAAACATACAGAGTGATAGTTCTTTTTCGCTCCTCCAGCATTGAATGGCCCCTTCAAATGCTTATCGAGATATGTTTGACTGAAGTTTTTGGAGTGTCTTAGTAGAATACGAAACCTGGAAATTAAATAAAAAGAAAACTTATCCAATTTAATTCTACTAAATATGTATATTTTGTTCTTGACAGATACGCATTTCGCCTACGACTTGCAGGCTTCCTCAGTGTCTGTTTTCGAACTTTCGAGTTTGCGTAAGCGTAGGCAAAATACGTATCTGTCAAGAATAAAATATGCATATTTAGTAGAATTAAATTGGATAAGCTTTCTTAATTTCCAGGAGATATGTTTGTTAAACAACAATTATTGTTCGTTGAGCATACTTACGATTACACCATTGAGGAAGAGCAGGTGCAGGTGTGGCGTCATTCTCATCTTCATACCGTCGGAATAATTCTTTGATATAATCAGCCTTATATATACCGGGTGGTCGTGCTTTAGCGAACGCAGATAATCCTGCCTCAACTGACCAATCTAACTTCTCTACCACGTATGATACAATTAAAAATCCCGTACGGTTAAACCCATGAGTACAATGCACTCCGACAATTTCCATAGGATGATCTCGATTGAACTCATCCACAAGTTCAATAAAAGCATTGGTTTGTTCCTGCGTTGGAGTTTCTCCGTGTCCACGACATTGCAATTTTACATATTTACACTTGTTCTGCTCGACATCATTACGATCGTAAAACCGGTCTGTATTAGTCAAATCTATCCAAAGTCCAATTTTTACCTGTAGTGAAAAGATGTTGAAAAATATGTATTCGTTTAAGTAATCTTCTCACTCACATTATATGTTTTCATCAACTGGAAGAGCATTTCTGGTGTAAAACAACATTCAGCCGGCATCTGAGACTCGAAATCATCTTTTAATGGTGTTTTAAAAGCTAGAAACTTTCCTGCTATTAGTGTTTCGGACTGGCGTGGGCAATAAAGCCATCGATTCGGTAGTGGACCAGGACCACGAGACATCATTAATGATAATCTAATATCCACCCGTATTTCTTTCGTGTTTTAAAATATTTTGATTGCAACTACTATGTATTATGTACCATAATACGCGTCAGGTTGTTAAATTTCAGGTGTAAAACTGTTAATGCGTCAAATTTATAATTGAAATGAGATATGTAATATACACATAAACCGCTCTTGTTTGCTGGATAAATATACAACAGTAGATTAATAATAACTAAAACATTACATATTGCCTGACGATCGCGAATAATTATTGACTACCGATACCGAACCGAACTGATGTCGAAAAACTGTTTAGTTCAGTTCAGGCTTCAGGGTTTTACTAGAGTGACTATATACAGAGTGGCGCCAAGTCATCCCAAATGTATGCAATGCGGCTTATCCTAGGTTTTTCTTTCTCTTTCCTGCATACGCGTTGGATAGGTTGTCTGCTCGATTGGAATGACACTGACAGATAATTATCATTCCAATTTTGACATTGTCGCCACTCTGTATATAGTCACTCTAGGTTTTACTTTTAGCGTGAGAAAAAAAGAAAAGGAAATATTTGAAGAGAGAATTAACAAAAGGGCGAATGTCGCAAGCGTAAACAAACCGAGTGAGGGTTACTTTTCCTATGCTGGTCCAGCAAAAAGTAACTCTCACCCGTTTTGTTTACATTTGCGACATTCGCCCTTTTGTTAATTCTATCTAGATTTTTGCTTTTGTCATTACATCAGGCACACGTTGACAGTCCGCTGCACACGGAAAACTGAAAGTACCCAATATTAAGTTCCTTCAACCCAATTCGTACCACGCGTACAGGAAGCTAATTTTGGGTATTTTCAATGGTTGTACAACATTTTCCCGAAAACCGTTTCCCCGAAACCCAGTTCTCCGAAAGATATTTTCCCGAAGCCTATTTCCCCAAATGAACTGTTTTCCCGAATGTACCACTTTCCCGAAAACCATTTCCCCGAATATCCAGCTTTCCATGAGGGATAATGGCGGATATTGAGCGCAAGTGGGCACAATCTTTTGACATGCATTGGAGGAGCGCCGAGTGGAGGAGCGTTCGTTCGTACACTGAGAAAACTTTTCATATACACTCAACCCCCGCTAATATGAAAAACAGCTCGTTCAGATTGGGCGAGTTCATTTTTAATCTGAATATTTGGTAACTCTATTCATTTTCACACACGCGCAAGACGCGCACCCTATGAACTTGTTGTTTTGATTTGACGAAAACAAACGTTTTGAAAACATTTCAAACATGCGCGAATTCTAAAGGTTCGGTTTGTATGAGACGAAATTGGCTCGGCAGTTTCGACTAAAATGGACCATTTTGAGTGCTGGAGAGAGGTAAGTTGCATATGAGCTATATTGCCAAAGCTCCTGAGCAAGAGGAAACGCATTAAGATTTTTTGCTTTTTTTAATTTACCGGTCAACTTTAACGTCAATTGTGTGTGACGCTTGATTGGTTTTTAATGTGAACGCATTCATACCACAGGGGTACAGATTAAAACTGTTCAGATTAAAGTAGGCCATACCAACGGGGGTACACGGTAGTATTTATGTGTTTCGCACATAGATTTTTTCCATGTGCCCCAAGGATTAGATGCTCTAAGCAAGCTTTATTGCCGTTACCGGCATCAAAAGAGATTTTGAACACTGCTCACACTTGCAGGAAATCTTGCGAACGTACGCGTGATAACAGAAAAAATGCTTCCCTCTCTTTTTGTCTTACGCAAAATCCTGCACCGCCGATTGAATAAACATCAACACGAATCTATAGGCCATATGCATACGGATAATATGCAAGAAATATTTCTATACATGTATGCCATCACATAAAAAGAAAATAAAAGGTAGGTAATTCTCCCAAAGCGCAACTTATGGAAGATATGTGAAAAACAAAATCTTTCCCTCCATTCCGCCTTGATAAGCAAATCAAACATCCGAGTTAAGAATTTCGGTAATTTAAGTAGAGCTATCGACCTTTTTGCGTTCGTAATGGCGGCTAGTGGGTACAGCTTTCGGAAAACGTTAGCATGGCTTTGGCAACTTTGTTCACGTCAGATTGATACTTCCAGCTTTGATTGTTGTTCCCAAAAGCAAATAAACGTTGTCAAAAAGTGTACCCACTAGCCGCCATTAGGCACGCGAAAAGGTGGATTGGCAGCTGACTCGCAACTACCGTTTACAGATCAACTGGTAAAGGCGTTGCCCTACTCCTCTATTCCTATTCCTATCGACAGATTGGCTGGCGGTTCAATTCTAACCGAAAAAGAAAATAACAAAAAGCAATCTTGAAACGTCAACAAAGTACGCCATATAAGCATAACAGAGAGGGAAGATAAAAAGGGTGTACAATATATTTTTCGCTTTTTTTTATGTTTGACGTTTTACCGTTACGCAACAGGCGTTACGTTTTATGACTTTTGTAAAGCTCCAAGCACTAATGTAGCCGGATATTTCGCAAAAACCGGCTTTCTAGCAGCTTTTTATAGGCATATTGAACTATGCTGCACGATATGGTGTGCACCATAGGCTAATAAAAAGCTAGATTTCTGCTTCTTTAAGTGCTCACTGGTTACTTGGGCAGATCTTGTAACTCGAAGCACTAAACATTGCATTCTATAGGTTCTATTACTTTTTGGGGCATAACTTGCACTAAATACTGAGATTTCTGATGCCCAATTAAAATTCATCACTATATTTTCGCTTTTACGCCGATTTTTCTTTAATTTTTTTCGGCCGTGCCATTCATCACATCACTCGAGAAACTTAACTTGAAACACAGAAAACTTGAATTTACCACCCAAACAGTTATCTGGTAAGATATTATAATGATTTTGCCCAAACTGTTCACTTGAGTTGATATGAAAAACTTTACTTCGTTTCGATTGCAATTCCGAATCCGCGACCGACGTTGTTGATACGTTACCAAGGAAACGGGAGTGATGCCATATTTACGTTGAGCATGAAATTGGCCAATAATTTTCGCTATTAAATTAACGGTCGTAAAGTGTCGAAAATATGCTTATAAAATTCTCTGATAATAAAATTCACCGTAAACAACATTTTAAGCATAGTATACAGTTCCAAGCGAAGTGAAAATCGAAGCAAGTGAAAAAGCGTGTCTTTTCGCTCGCGGAAAATAAAGACTGTGGATCTCTTCATAATTTCATGAGCTTTCGGTTTACAGTTCATGCGAAGTGAATTGAAGGGTTTACAGTTCGAGCGAAGTGAAAACAAATTTAAAGCCAATGCGGTATTTACAAGTGGGGCAATGGTGCTGCAGTAATTAAGTGTAGCGCAAAACATTATCAATACGTTTTTAAAACCTAAAAATCAGTAATAACGGTTTGGCGTGACGTCTAATTCTACAAAAAATCCACATTGCTCGTTGCGGTATGTTTTTGGAGTCATGAAGTTTTTTTTGCCAATATTAATAAATATTTCCCTTTTCCACACCTGTACACACTCATTGGCTTGAAACGTCAAGTTTTCGCTAGCTGCAGCTTTGTTCACGAACGTAGACGCGCGCGAAAGAAAAGTACCCAAGTGAAAAAGATGTCATCCACAATCTTTAATTTCGGTGGATCACGTTTGTTTACAGTTCCGAGTGAAGCGAAATGCAGTTTTTGCGCTAGTGAAAAAGTTGAACGTTTTGTATGGGATTTTCACTTCGCTCGGAACTCTATACAGGGCTTTATGTGATAGAATTACTGTCGGATCTAGTTCAACAGCAAAAATGGATTCGCGACTCTACGTTTCCTAATTGTTCATAACAGATTATTACCTACTACTACTTAGCAACTCAGCATAAACTTAGCATAAACAAAACGATAGTGGAAACAAGTACTGAAATCATTAAAAAGCAGCTGGCCTCTGACGACCTTCACCTTAAAAACCATCGTCCTACACATTTTGCACACTAGCACCCTCTGTTATGCATGTTGCGGAGTAGCTTGCATTTGCAGGGTTTTATGCTGTAGGGTTTTGTACATTTGAATGGTTTTATACTGAAAACTCAAAGCAACACTCGCGCGCCGCGGTGTGGCCATGTTGCGAAATATGCTTTTTTGAAAAATAAGTGGTTTTTGATTGGACGATGGAATTATCGCGAGTGTCTCGTCTGTTTGTCTGTGGAAACACTTTTGATACCCGAATGATTGACATATGAAACAAGATTATCAATATTAGCACGTTGAAATTCATGTGTGACATCTTTTGGTAACGCCGTATCTATTTTTATCAGTGTATGTTTACAACCGCAAAAATTGTTTCAATAAATTTCTTGGTTGTTGCAATCAACATTTTTGGTTACATTCAGGTTTATTTCAAAAAACAATATTAGTAGTTTCAAACGTTTCAATGTTTGACTTTTCCAGTCGCTTAATCAACGCTTCATTAACCTTTATGCAGCCAAAAAAATCTATTTTTAAATTTAAAAAATGGAACGCGTAATTTTTATTTTACTTAAGATTTAATCAGTTTGTTTTAAACTAAAATTTGTTTAGATCAAACTATAAAGTTTGGTTAATATTACCTGCTGCTTTAGGAATTAACTTCAATTCAACAAATATTTGCTTGAAATAACCAGAATCTTGGTTGTTTGGTTTTGACACTTGATATCTTTTAGGTAGGACAGTCAAACCGACAGTCTACCAACGGCATTCAGTTTTATTGTTGTTTATGTACGTCGCAAGTTGTTTGGTCACTGTGCGATTACAGCTCACCGCAACAGCCTAATATTTTACATAGTTAATTTCAAGCATCGTGGTTTGTCAAAGTAACCAAGTATATATTTACGCAAATCTCAATGAGAAAAGCTGGTTAAAGCAACCTTAAATATGGTTGTTTTTGCCATACATTTTTCTCCGTGTAGAAAATTAATTTTTGTTTAAAATTTAAGAAAACAAAAAGAAACGTTTTTAACGAAAATAAGCCATAAATGTAAAATTTATTATCGAAATCTCGGGAAATTTTTCAAATGGCCTTACCTAACATTTGCATCGAACTGAGAAAATCAACATTGAAACTATTTACTCATCATTTTAAATCCTATTCAGCTTTTTACGCGCTATCCAGCTTTTTACGCGCTATAATGGCGGACGCTATAAATTGTGTTCGTAATATTCGAACAATCTTTTTGAAAACTCTGCATCCATCAAAACTGGGCACTCTTCACATGTAAGGCAGTGTTGCTCTTTCTTTCGTTTACGTAAAAGAAGGAGAGCAATAGTTTTGTTTACATTTCGTACATTTTTGCTCTCCTTCTTGGGCGTAAACGAAAGAAAGAGCACGGTAGTGTTGCAAGAGAAGAGTGCCAGATTTGATGTATGCAGAGTTGTCAAAAAGATTGTTCGCATTAGAGTGACTATATACAGAGTGGCGACAAGTCATCCCAAATGTATCCAGCTTTTTACGCGCTATAATGATGGCCGCTATAAATTGTGTTCGTAATATGCGAACAATCTTTTTGACAACTCTGCATACATCAAATCTGGCACTTTTCTCTTGCAACACTACCGTGCTCTTTCTTTCGTTTACGTCAAAGAAGGAGAGCAAAAATGTGCGAAATGTAAACAAAACTATTGCTCTCATTCTTTTGCGTAAACGAAAGAAAGAGCAACACTGCCGTACATGAGAAAAGTGCCCAGTTTTGATGGATGCAGAGTTGTCAAAAAGATTGTTCGAATATTACGAACACAATTTATAGCGTCCGCCATTATAGCGCGTAAAAAGCTGGATACAATGCGGTTTTTCCAAGGTTTTTCTTTCTCTTTCCTGCATACGCGTTGGATAGGTCGTCTGCTCGATTGGAATGACACTGACAGATAATTATCATTTCAATTTTGACATTGTAGCCGCTCTGTATATAGTCACTCTAGTTCGCATATTACGAACACAATTTATAGCGTCCGCCATTATAGACCAAATCATCATACCGTCAACTGACAAATACTGGCGCCCTTGTTTACATTTTGGAAAATTTTCCTTTTCGTTTATAGCGAATGTAGCGTGTGTTTTACCATTTTACAGGCATAATGGCTTTTTAAATTTAGTCCTAATGCTGTTTAAACTCGGTTTAAACAACAAACTTGCTGTTTAAACAGTTGAAACTTTTTTGGATTCTGCGGTCTGTTTGTAAACAAGGGCGCCAGTATCTGCCAGATGACGTCACCTTGATTTGGTCTATAGCGCGTAAAAAGCTGGATACAATGCGGTTTTTCCAAGGTTTTTCTTTCTCTTTCCTGCATACGCGTTGGATAGGTCGTCTGCTCGATTGGAATGACACTGACAGATAATTATCATTCCAATTTTGACATTGTCGCCACTCTGTATATAGTCACTCTAGTTCGCATATTACGAACACAATTTATAGCGTCCGCCATTATAGCGCGTAAAAAGCTGGATAATGGTGGCCGCTATAAATTGTGTTCGTAATATGCGAACAATCTTTTTGACAACTCTGCATACATCAAATCTGGCACTCTTCTCTTGCAACACTATCGTGCTCTTTCTTTCGTTTACGTCAAAGAAGGTAAGCAAAACTGTGCGAAATGTAAACAAAACTATTGCCTTCCTTCTTTTGCGTAAACGAAAGAAAGAGCAACCCCAAGTAACAATTTCAGGCTGATCAAACGCTTTTATAGCTGATTTTATTCAACCTGTTGGCTGATCTATGGCTTAGGTTTAGAAATGAAAACCTTTTTTCAGCTCTTAAACATCTAAATCTGGTGATTTTATCAAGCTTCAGGCTAATTAATAGCTGCTTTCGAAGCTGCAATGAAGCTTAATAGAAACTTTTTTGCCCTTTTAAATAGCCAATTTGCGCAATGCTGTCAATTCTATTTTTAGAACGAGAAATAGTTTTACAACCTACTTTTCCAGTCGCTTAATCAACGCTTCATCAACCTTTATGCAGCCAAAAAAAATCTATTTTTAAACTTAAAAAAATGGAACGCGTCATTTTTATTTCGCCGTCAACGCGATATTTTTAGTTTCGAATAACTTTAATTCGAACAAGTAAGCTAGCTAATTAAAAATGCATATCTTTTTTCCGGGAATTGAACCCGCCATCTTTTGATCCATAAGCACTCACCGTATAACCCGCCCCATTCGCATCTGCAGAACAGACAGTGAGAATATCTTTACACCTGAAGCCAAGCCCGTCTAGCGTGAAGCAGTCGATAATGTCGATAACTGACAAACTTTTGCTGTCAGTCGAATTGCGAAATTCTATGATCTGACAGTATGTGTGCTGTGAGCCGAATGAAAACTTGGTAGAAGTTTGTAAAGCCACTTTAACACTCTTAAGCAGACTTCAAGTATAGTTTGAAAGCTGTGAGCCTAATGAAAGCTTCCACTCTACATTTTATCACCTTTAAGCAGCCGTAAAACGGTTTGATGTTTATGGCTATTTAGAAGCAGATTGTTTAGCAAAAAAAATCCGCTATTAAGCTTTTTTATCAGCTTTTGGGAGAGAACTGGTTTGAAAAACTTAAAGTAGCTTATACATCGCTTATTTAAACGCCATTTGAGCGCTTACTTTATGCAGCTTTGATCGCCTTAAACCAACCCGTAAACAGTCATTGCTCTTGCAATTCAGCTTCCGTTGTTACTTGGGGCCAGAGATGCCAGAAGTGAAGACATGTCTTCCTTTTGAAGACATTTTGGTTACAAAAGAGTGAAATGTCTTCGCTTGAAGACATGTCTTCACCATGCAATTTAAATGAGCGGAAACCGAAAGAAGACAAATGAAGACATTTTTCCTTGATTCGTGAAGACTTTTCAAAAAATCACCTGGCATCCCTGCTTGGGGCACTGCCGTACAGGAGAAGAGTGCCCAGTTTTGATGTATGCAGAGTTGTCAAAAAGATTGTTCACATATTACGAACAAAATTTATAGCGTCCGCCATTATAGCGCGTAAAAAGCTGGATTTAAAAATCCGGCAATTTTTATCTTAGTGGATACTGCTTAACGGTACTTTTTACTATGGTTTTGCATTATTGTAGTAAGGGTTCTAAGTATTTTTAAAAATAACTGAGTTTTGAGCAAAAATAAAGTATACAACGCTTCGGTTCAGTAAAAAACACATACACCCGATCATAAGACATAATGACAGCTAGCGTGTTACTCTCCACTTGGCGTAACGCACGCTATAAACTGGTGCGTTACCTTACGTCAAAATGTTGTGTCAGATTGAAAACCGTTATGTTATATGCGTCAAAATCGTAAATATGTTTACATCGTTCAATGCAATCGAATGTTACTAACGTCGAATTGAACATAAGCATATTATGCTGCATTATCGACCTTTTCGCGTGCCTAATGGCGGCTACTGTGTTACCTGACTCACTGCGAATATGCGTTGTGTTGGCGGGATCGTGTTGGTTCGAAAGGTTTCGAAAAATATCGCCTTTGTATCGAAAATATCGTTAATTTTGATCACTAAAAATAACGTACTTAAACGTTATATATCAAGTGCCAGTAGTACGCAATAATTGGATTGTGAAACTGAATTTTTATTCATGCAACTTTTTACAAATTAAATGCAATAACAAAAGCACAACTTATAAAAAATCGTTTGTTATCGATATTAATTGCACATGCGTTATAAACGAATAAAACGTATGGTTAAGTTTTATTTCAATAATACGCATATTCGCAGTGAGTCAGGTAAAACAGTAGTTAAAGCCCTATCCAGCTTTTTACGCGCTATAATGGCGGACGCTATAAATTGTGTTCGTAATATGTGAACAATCTTTTTGACAACTCTGCATCCAGCTTTTTACGCGCTATAATGGCGGACGCTATAAATTGTGTTCGTAATATGTGAACAATCTTTTTGACAACTCTGCATACATCAAAACTGGGCACTCTTCTCCTGTACGGCAGTGTTGCTCTTTCTTTCGTTTACGCAAAAGAAGGAAGGCAATAGTTTTGTTTACATTTCGCACAGTTTTGCTTTCCTTCTTTGACGTAAACGAAAGAAAGAGCACGGTAGTGTTGCAAGAGAAGAGTGCCAGATTTGATGTATGCAGAGTTGTCAAAAAGATTGTTCGCATATTACGAACACAATTTATAGCGGCCATCATTATAGCGCGTAAAAAGCTGGATGCATCAAAACTGGGGACTCTTCTCCTGTACGGCAGTGTTGCTCTTTCTTTCGTTTACGCAAAAGAAGGAAGGCAATAGTTTTGTTTACATTTCGCACAGTTTTGCTTTCCTTCTTTGACGTAAACGAAAGAAAGAGCACGGTAGTGTTGCAAGAGAAGAGTGCCAGATTTGATGTATGCAGAGTTGTCAAAAAGATTGTTCGCATATTACGAACACAATTTATAGCGGCCACCATTATAGCGCGTAAAAAGCTGGATAAAGATATCCAGCTTTTTACACGCTATCCAGCTTTTCACGCGCTATAATGGCGGACGCTATAAATTGTGTTCGTAATATGTGATCAATCTTTTTGACAACTCTGCATCCATCAAAACTGGGCACTCTTCTCCTGTACGGCAGTGTTGCTCTTTCTTTCGTTTACGCAAAAGAAGGAAGGCAATAGTTTTGTTTACATTTCGCACAGTTTTGCTTTCCTTCTTTGACGTAAACGAAAGAAAGAGAACGGTAGTGTTGCAAGAGAAGAGTGCCAGATTTGATGTATGCAGAGTTGTCAAAAAGATTGTTCGCATTTTACGAACACAATTTATAGCGGCCACCATTATAGCGCGTAAAAAGCTGGATAATGGTGGCCGCTATAAATTGTGTTCGTAATATGCGAACAATCTATTTGACAACTCTGTATACATCAAATCTGGCACTCTTCTCTTGCAACACTGCCGTGCCCTTTCTTTCGTTTACGCCAAAGAAGGAGAGCAAAAATGTGCGAAATGTAAACAAAATTATTGCTCTCCTTCTTTTGCGTAAACGAAAGAAAGAGCAACACTGCTGTACAGGAGAAGAGTGCCCAGTTTTGATGGATGCAGAGTTGTCAAAAAGATTGTTTGCACATTACGAACACAATTTATAGCGTCCGCCATTATAGCGCGTAAAAAGCTGGATACATTTATCCAGCTAGAAGCTAGATTTCTGCTTCTTTAAGTGCTCACTGCCCAAGTAACCAGTGAGCACTTAAAGAAGCAGCTTTTCTAGCTTTTTATTAGTCTTTGGTGCACACCATATCGTGCAGAATAGTTCAATATGCCTATAAAAAGCTGCTAGAAAGCCGGTTTTGGCGAAATATCCGGCTGAATTAGTGCTTGTAGATTTACAAATGTCATAAAACGTAACGCCTGTTGCGTAACGGTAAAACGTCAAACATAAAAAATGCGAAAAATATATTGTACATCCTTTTTTATCTTCCCTCTCTGTTAATGCTTATATGGTGGTACTTTGTTGACGTTTCAAGATTGCTTTTTTGTTATTTTCTTTTTCGGTTAGAATTGAACCGCCAGCCAATCTGTCGATTGACGTGACTTGGAGTGGAGGAGTAGAGCAACGCCTTTACCAGTTGATCTGTAAACGATAGTTGCGAGTCAGCTGCCAATAGCTCTACTTAAATTACCGAAATTCTTAACTCGGAAGTTTGAATTGCTTATCAAGGCGGAATGGAGGGAAAGATGTTGTTTTTCACATTTCTTCCATAAGTTGCGCTTTGGGAGAATTACCTACCTTTTATTTTCTTTTCATGTGATAGCATACATGTATAGAAATATTTCTTGCATATTATCCGTATGCATATGGCCTATAGATTCGTGTTGATGTTTATTCAATCGGCGGTGCAGGATTTTGAGTAAGATAAAAAGAGAGGGAAGCATTTTTTCTGGTATCACACGTACGTTCGCAAGGCGATTTCCTGCAAGTGTGAGCAGTGTTTAAAATCTCTTTTGATGCCGGTAACGGCAATAAGGCTTGCTTAGAGCATCTAATTAGCTTTTCATAGTGCTTCAAGTAAATTTTAATTCAGCATTGAGAATGCCATTTTAAAGCTGCTATGCTTTGACAATGCTGAATTATATCTGGCAGCATGTAACTTGCAAATATAGAACAGCTTTCAAGCTTAAGGCCGTTCCCAACGCAAAGTTTTAAATATGTTTTAAACTGCTCGACAAATTTATAATTTGCAACTGTCAAAAATAGAACTGCATCATGTGCTACGCAACGCATGTTTTAAAAATTTCGAAGCCGCCACCTTATTTTGTGTGTGTTTGTGCTGAGAATACTGTGCTGTGACGTTTTTATTCGATCGGTATGGCTAGTGAGGAAAAGTTGGTTTTTGGTAGATTTGTTATTCATTTTTGATTTGCATAAATTTATATAATTCTTTTCTAGTTTTTCGAACGGGCGTTTCAGCGTAGATTAACTGGTAGTCAGCAACCGCAACAAGCAAACCCGGTGTAGCCTTTAGCTCATAGCAAACGCTACGCGAGAGGTGCAGGTGATACTTATTCAAAACACACCGGAATCTATTTTTCGTCCGGGCAAGGAAAAATCAGGATCGTGCACGGCGTATAATCCATCTCGAGTAGAGATTGCAGAAGCGAAAGCAAGGCACGCGTTATGCTAAGGCTGACCAGACGTCCCGGCTTATGCGGGACAGTCCCGAAACTGGATGGCTTGTTCCGGATTACTAACCGTCCCGGAAAGTGTCCCGCATTGATTAATTTTTGAATCGAAACAGTTTCTGAGGATGAGATATAGGAAATTATGTAACATAGCATGAAAAAACCTACTGCTGGCAGCTCGTCCGCCGGTGCACACCCTCCCCAGTTACGACCCCGGCCAGCCGTCACCTCGAACTCCTCATCTGATCAATGTCGTTGGTGACTGTTTTCTTCATCTTTAGCTTTCTCTTCATTATCTGTCAGTAATTCAATACTAGACGAACCCGGGGACAATTTGGTGCACTCAGCTCTTTTGAGATAAACTGAAGTCCATTGTCCATTGTAGCATACAAGCTGAAACTGTGTTAGGCTATCATGGGGCTTAATGAAGGGTAAAGGTGAGGCACCTTGTATATCTCCGAATTCTTATCCATCAAAAACACTGGTTTTCACACGGATGCCAATGAAACAGATCCCTTGCCAAGTCATGACCTTTTATAACGAACCCCTCCCCAAAACCAATCTCGAATCTGTTACAAACCCTACAGCGAGTCAGAACATGAAGAATTTAATCCCTGGGTCCCTGAAATCGGCCTTCTCTGAAGCTTATTCATCGTCAAATCAGACACATGCATCGCGTTTCGTCACACCGGCCGCAAAGCCTTTGTTTATCGTTTGAGGCTTCTGTTGGGCTCCCCACTTGCTCGGGATCACTTGCAGTACTTCCGAAACGGATTCGCCGTAGCAGTCTGTATTCAGTTCTTTCGTCAAAGCACATTCCGTGATGTTGAGAACAGCCTTGACTTTCCGAATGACACTCAACCGCAGTTGACGATCAAGAGTTCAACTCCAACGTTTGACCTGCGCCTTGCGGAGCCCTGAGAGTATCCTTGCACCCCTCAATTATTTACACCACTGCTCTTTTAGAATAGTCCGTCAGTCCCGCCACCTCCCGAGCCGACGTTGATGGATTCTGCAGGTGACCGCACATAATTACTTTCATTTCTCCTCCTGCATGATGAATATTTCAAAAGCATGTTACCTTTAAACTGCGGAAAAAGTATATCGAGCAGAACTGTTTACAAATAACACAACACTATACCAAAACCTAGCATCCATGGCCACTGGGAGCGCCGCTTTCGCCAAAATAAAGTGCCCAATTTCTAAATGATCCCATCTTTACTGTCCAACCGATTTAGCAAATAAGCCATTCAATATATCCCGCATTCTTCCAAAAAAAAATCTGGTCACTTTATAGATAAGAGCTACCCGACCCTAAAACAAATCATAACAATGAACGTACCGTTAAAAATTGATATATTCTTATTTTAACATACTTCTATTTAATTTAATCAATCGTCTTGTGACCCCAGAAGGTATGGTTGACATCGTGCATTCAACACGTGGACTGCAATCTACCGTGAACGTATATCATATTCTGCGCAGTTAAGACATTTTTATGATTCTTTCGCTATTCTGAGTATTCTAGATTTAAATTAACAACGTGGATAGCAGCAACGTGTAGTGCCACTGTTTATAATATCTGGTAAAAAATATAGGAATTATAAGTCGACGAACAATTGAGTATATTTTTCGTTTTGTAAACTTATCCACGGTGCCTAATTCTGCGCACTTTCTTGCCCATGTTCCTAATTCTGCGCATGTTTGCTCCTAATTCTGCGCACCCAAAAAGTGAAAATAAATACTCCTGCCATGCTGTTTATGTCTTTATACGCTGAAAGCACATAAAAAAATCCGGCATTAGTCATTACCATAATTAAATCCAGGATCCGGCCTTCTTGTGCCACCCGGGCAAAGGAATATTGTTATCATTTTGATTGCCTCATTTTAAATATTTTATTCTCGATAACGTAAGGTTTTCTGCATACTGAACATTGCACTTCAGACTAATACTAAAATTGTGTTTTCATATAGAAACCACTTCCCCACTCTCTGACAGCTTCATGAGGTAGGACATTAAAAAAAATAGAAGACATGGCTTCATGAATTGGCGCTCGTAGGTTTGGACCCAGATACACAGCAGAGGATTTCAATCAATACAAGTTAAATAATCTACTTGAATTTTCATGCCTCTATACCTCAGCCATTTAGGTGAGGCTGCGTATTCCTTCGCGATTTCTTCGTAGGATATATTACTGCGCAGAATTTGGAACATGAACAAAAAATTTGTGCCTAAATCTGCGTATATTGCATCGCATTTTTCTAAGGAAAGTAATGCATGCAATCACTTTTTTTGTCTAAAACATGACTAAAACTAATTATTCTTTCTAATTATGTTGGGTAATTTGAACATTGCAAAGAATTTCGATCATAAATTTGTTAATTTTCTAGGACAATCTTAGCGTTGGTGCTAACGATGATGTTTGCTGCCATATAAAATACTTTCAGTTTCACGTTCAATTATTTCGCTCTCAAATATTATGACCCGTTTGTGAATAATGGCGTAATATTCAACAGACATTTATAAAAAAAACTACAAGGTATACAGCCCTAAGGGTTGTACGAAAGGGTAACGTAGGACTATATCAGATCAACGACTAATGTAAACTGCATTTCTGGCATATGTACACACTTGAAAAACTCAGCAAAATTAACCGAGATTTGGACAGCCGAGTGTTCGGTGAAAATTTCAGTTTTGCAAATCGACGTTCACGGATCTTTCCTAACGTTTGGCATCATAAAAAATTTTACCAAACGCTCGGCTGTCCAAATCTCGGCAAAATTTTGCTGACTTCGGCACTTTCTTTAAGTGTGTATGTTTATAAGAATCTGTGAGTGCCATTAGGAGAAAAAGTGAAATATTCAGATTCAATTCTTCGTTGAATGCAATGGTGGCTTTGAAAATACGTGGACGAGGGTTCATAAATACAACGCCTGCAACCATTGAGATATAGAGATTTCTTTTAATAATCATTTGTGTGCATCATAAAGATTGAAATAGTAATGAATGACTAGCCCACAGATTATTGTATTAAATATGATTATGTATAGCTTGACACGTTTCAATAATCTTACTTTAACCCCCTTGTGACCTTTAAAAGGGCCATTGGTTACAGATAACATTAAAGCTAAAGCACGTTCATCGCAAATATGATATGCCATTCGAATGTCCTTCTCTTTGACATGAATGGCAAGAGGCACATAAGTTAGCGGCGTCGATTCTCTGTCTTTTGCTCCGAGAAGGTTTTACTAGACTTTCACACCTTACCGCTTGTTACATAGCAGAAAATATTGCACATACGCAAAAATTTCTGTTTTATTTGTAAGAGTCCTTATCCTCCTACCACAGGGGTGAGGGGTCTTAAACCATCGTAAAATAATACCTCCAAAAACCCCCGCATCCCAAATTTGGTTCTATATGCTTGATTAGTTCTCGAGTTATGAGAAAATTTGCATTTCATTTGTATGGAACCCCCCCCCCCTCCTAAACAGGGGAGGGGTCATAATTCATCATAGAAAAAATTCTTGCCTTCTGAAACCTCCACATGCCAAATTTGGTTTCATTTGCTTGATTAGTTCTAGAGTTATGAGGAAATTTGTATTTCATTTGTATGAGAGCCCTCCTCCCTCTTAAAAGGGGAAGGGGTCTCAGTACACCATAGAAAAAATTCTTACCTCCAAAAACCCTCACATGCCAAATTTGGTTCCTTTTGCTTCATTAGTTCTCGAGTTATGAGGAAATTTGTATATTATTTGTATTGGAGCCCCCCCCCCCCTCCTATATAGGGGAGGGGTCATAATCCACAATAGAAAATATTCTTGCCTTCTGAAACCTCCACATGCTAAATTTGGTTCCATTTGCTTGATAAGTTCTAGAGTTATGAGGAAATTTGTTTTTCATTTGTATGGGAGCCCCCCTCTTAGAAGGGGAAGGGGTCTCAGTACACCACAGAAAAAAATTCTGCCTTTTGAAACCCCCACATGCCAAATTTGGTACGATTTGCTTGATTAGTTCTCGAGTTTTGAGGTTATTAGTGTTTCATTTGTATAGGAGCCCCCTCTTACGCCCTCCTTAAAATTGCTTTCTTCCCCCCCCCCCCATAAAATTGCTGGTCATTTAATCTATCCAACGACATATAAATTGTTCAGTTTCATCCAGTAGTTCAGTAGTTATTAGCATTTGAAATCTTTCATTCAAACGTTATACTTCTATTTTCGTTTTCACAAAGTGCTACCCAGTCCCAGATAGTAAACAAAGACGTAGTCCTACGTCAAAATAACGCAATGATCATGGTTATGCACACTGTTAAAAATACTTATATAAAGAAAAATGCGCAGAATTAGGTGCGGTCACGGTATACCTATACAAATGGATTTCTGTCTGTCTGTCCGTATGTTCCTTATAGAATCGAAAACTACTAAATCGATCGGCGTTAAAATTTGCAGTGGGGCCAGTGAAGGTTCTTATGATAGTTAGAGGGGGGCTCCCATACAAATGCAACACAAATTTCTGCATAACTCGAGAACTAATCAACCAAATTTGGCATGTGAAGGTTTTTGGAGGCAAGAATTATTTATATCAGTGGTGCCCAAGCATAGGCATGGTGCGGGCCAAATCAGATCGCTATTGATTGCCGCGGGCCGCATTATTCTCTGGCCATTCCTGTATATAACAAAATGTAAAACCATTTACTAGGAATCCCCACAAGATTTAAACCGCAAAGCATTCAGTTGCACAAATGCACGAGGTATTACGACTAAACTGAGTGACTCTTATGTCATCAAACAATTTTCTCATAATTCCACCATCTTTCACATCAGTCCGCGGGCCGCACGAATCATCTTGAAGGGCCATATGCGGCCCGCGGGCCGCAGTTTGGCCTTCACTGATTTATATGGTGTATTAGGAAACCTCCCCACTTTAGGAGGGGGGTTTCTTATACAAATGAAATACAAATTTCCTTATAACTCGAGAACTAATTAATCAAATGGAACCATATTTGGCATGTGGGTGTTTTCGAAGCATGAATTTTTTCTATGATGAATGAGGACCCCTTACCTTTTTAGGAGGGAGCTCCCATACAAATGAAATACAAATTTCTTCATAACTCCAGAACTATCAATCAAATGGACCAAATTAAGTATGTGGGTGTTTTTATAAGCAATTTTTTTCTATGGTGCATTGAGACCCCTCCCCTCTTTAGGAGGAGAATTATATCCCCTCCCCCTTCAATAGTGGGGGCTCCTATATAAATAAAATACAAATATCCTCATCCTTTTTGTTTTTTTTTTGCTCTTGAAAAATTTGTCACATTAAACACTTTGTATCCAGCACAAATTTAGACTTCCGAAAAAACGGCAAACGATTTTTCTACCGTGCCGTACATTAAACCTGTGCGCTGTATAGCGGGCCCTATTCTCACAGTCACCTCACCTAAATTTTTCAGGTGAGGTGACAATTTGCGATTCTCACAGTCACCTATAGGTGACCCCGCTCACCATGTCTCATATGCTATACAACTCACTAATTTCGACACTAGGTTTAATGTACGGTACGGAAAAAAAATCGTTTGTCCAAGGGGTCGGACACTCAGCACATAGTGCCCCGGCACTGCAGAGATAGCAAACGGCACACCTCTAAAGCCTTATAAAAATAACATTTATAGGGCTTTACACACCTCCGGTTCAATTTTACATATGAAATGGGAGCACTGCCAGTTGTCAAAATCATCTCGCACGGTTGCCAGATCTATCAGATTTTAACGAATTTAACAAATCTTCCAGTTCGGCACTTTCGGTACAGCACCGGCACAGTTCGGTTCGTTTCAAGTCGCCTAACATAAAAACGGCTGTGCCGAGTGACCGACCCCTTGCGTTTGTCGTTTTTTCGGAAGTCTAATTTAGTGCTGGCGACACAATACTTCCAATTTATTCACAGTTATATTGATCTGTGTTATTCCAATTGCGTATGAAGGTACATTACTGTATGTTACAACAGTGGGGGATTTTTACTCGTTTTACATTAAAGTTACGTTTGATTTGATTTCAGCTTTAAAATGCTTTAGCTTCATGCTTTAAAATGCTCCTTACTTCTTGCTAGTCCTAGTGACAGTATCGTGAATCGCTTTGGCGACGTATTTCACATTGTTTTTTTATGAAAATTGCACATACTGATTCAGTCAGTCTATAGCAAGCAGATGCTGTATCCTTTAATCTGGATTTCTACTGGTTCTGCAAAACGAAAAACAATATTAATCAATTTTTAACAGATAAAAAACCCCTCACCATTGAGACCCATAGAGAACATGCCAAACTGTTTGGTGTAATGCTCGTAAGTTTCGGGTTTCTTCAGCACTATTAACCATCGTACAGCTTTCCGCATGGCAATGATACGGGAACTCATCGTTTTCATGCATTCCATCCATTCGGCTCGCAGAGCGGCATCACTCAATACCCAACTGACAACGCTACTTCCAAAGGTCGGCGGTTCGGCGTACATTCCGCGAATCGGAAGCGTGATTTGCAATGCTTCTGCTGCATTGAACAACCGTCAGATTTCCGATACGTATATCTGTAACGATAAAAACATGAATTATAATTTATGCTAAACGTACAAAAGGAAATACATACTGTACAAGCGAAAAAGTTTAGCATAACTCTGAGCTCAGCGAAACCTTGTTCAACAAAACATCGTCCCGCAAATGCATCCTTGTTCAGGTCACAGCTGACAAATCCCTGGTAGGCCGACTCGAAGAAAGGAAACAGCTTCTACTGTTTTACATACGTCAACAATCTGCTTCACTGTTCTTGCGTCAGATTGATATCAGTTAGGTTTGTAAGCGCATAATGAAGAATATGACTGCTGCTCCCATGCCTTCAAATAGACAATCATATCATATCGAAATCGATTCTGAATTTCTTCAGATTCCAGTAACATTCAGTTCAGTTTTGCGAAACCAGCATACACCAATACTTTTTCATGGTTATTCATCATGTCAGCAACGAGTAGAAAGTGGTTCGCTTCAATATATGCGACAGGACCCACTGGCAAAGCACCGATTGTTGACAGGGTTTGCACTGTTGCATTTTATTTTGTTGCTGATTATTGTCTCCCAATCGTCTGCCAATAGTATTGTGATGGTAGCATTTGTCACAGGCACTGGCAGGTATTTGTGATTCAAACTGCCATCGGTCACAATTGCTCTCGCTTTTTTCTCTACCGGAAAGAGTAATGAATTTCCTTGAAATTATTTTCCCAATAAAACTGTTATAAGTAGCATAAACTATATAATTATGATTGAATCGTTACTAGATGGATTTTTTCCTTTCGCGGAACCTACCTCCAACTCTCAGCTTGACCTTGTGTGGATTACAATCGCAAGCATTCACGCAAGCTTTGTTCAGTACGAAAACCTCCACTACTATTTCAGCGATTTCAGCAAACAGGCTTATTTGGGTTGCAAAATTATAAAATTCTCTTCGTTAGCACTGCTTTGACGGCACCGAACTGCGAATTGTATATAATCAGTTTTATTTTCACTTTTGAACAGAATAGAATAATAGGAGGTTGTGAAAGCTACATTAAAGTTCCAAAACATTTTTCTTATTTTCACTTTTTGACAGTACTTAACCTGTCATTTCGGATGACATGTCGCACACATACTGACAAAAATATTTAAAACAGAGTTATATCCGTGTTTCAGATTCGGTCAAAAGTAGAACAGAACTGTCGAGCAGTTGTAAATTCGTTTCAAAAAAGAGCTCGAAAAGTAGAACTGCAACTCAGCATTGCGGATGAGCAGTTTCAGTTGTAGTTATAAAGTAGACCAGGCCATACAAAATATAACAGCGTTGCGAACGGCCTAATTCAGTGCTTAGCGGTTACCTGATGGGTGGTTACTTGGGTAGGCTTTTACGTAAACAGTGTTGTGTTTTGGTTCGTTGTTCGTATCCAAAGTAAATTGATATATACCAGGTATGTGACCATCAAGGGTTGCATTAGTGTGTGTAGAAAGAAGAAGAAATAGTTCTGAAATATGGTGGAACTTGCATGAAAATTAAAACTAAATTAATTGTAATTAATGAATGCAGCTATATTATTCCAGAGAAATATTTGAACATTTACAATGAAATGTAAGGAATATATTTTAAAGTCATTTGCACTTGTAGCCTTCTTTATTATACGTAAAAAATTTGAGAACATGGATGACTACAAGGGGTCGGACACTCAGCACATTGTGCCCAGGCACTCCAGAGATATCAAGCGGCACACGTCTAAAGCCCTATAAAAATAACATTTATATGGCTTTACACACCTCCGGTTCAATGTTACAGATGAAATGGGACCACTGCCAGTTGTCAAAATAATCTCGCACGGTTGCCAGATCTATCAGATTAGAACGAATTTAACAAATCTTGCAGTTCGGCACTTTCGGTACAGCACCCAAGCAGCACTTGCAACATCTTCCACGTGGCTATTAAGTCTTGTTTAAATTGCAAAAAACTTCACCGGTTACAGTATTGAAACACGCAACAAATAAGCAACTTCATGTTATTAATATGTTGGATTCAGGTTATCCAATACTTATACTGGCTGTCACAAATATATTAGTCTATATCTAGTAACATGAAACTTCATCGCAACATCGTGTCATTATAATGCCATCGCTAAACAATAATGTCACATGATGTTGCATCATGTTGATTACGGCATATTGTTAAATAAAATGTAACCAAACAAATACAATCAATGTAACATCATATTCTGCCATATTTTGATGTAGGACTACGTCTTACAGCAAGTTTTGAGATAGGGTGTCATTCCAAAAAATCGAAAAACGCGAGCGTCACGAAAAATGAAAGGTTTTGAGCGCTAATAACTCAGCGGTTTTCCGATCGATTTTCGATATTCTTACACCAATCCATCGGAAAATTTTCTAAGAATTGACTCAAATGAAGAAAAGTATGGATTCTTGATGTTGAACTATTGAAAAATTGAAAATAATGAACCTATGTTTTACCAGAATTCTCGCTTCGTCATTGGTTGGAAGATTCTATACGATGATCTAAACCTATACCAATTTGATATCTGTGCTTGGGAAGTAAGCCAAAACAAGTGACAAAGTTTCCTCATTTCAACAAGATTTCTTAACACCGCGGTTCAACCTAGACCATTTTGATGTCCTTGCTTGGGAAGTACGGCAGAGAGAGTGACAAAGCCCCCTCGTGCCAACAGATTTCTTACGAACGCGATTAAACCTAGTCCAATTTGATGTCTGTGTTAGGGAAGTGTGCCAGAAAAAATGACACAAGTTCGTAGTCCCAATAGATCGCAAATTCTTAACTGCGTGACGATTAAACCTCGGCGAATTTGATATCTGTGTTGGAAAAATGTGCTACAGCTGTAGTGTTCGGTTATAATACGGTTCTGTATGAATACGCATGCTTGCCGTTTCATTAGAAGTGTAGTGAAAAGATGTGCTGTTGATAAAATACGATTGAATTTGTGAAATCACTTCAACGTGGGAAACCATGGATAATTAAAACAATTTTTAATTTCAGTAAGGTAGCAGGAAAGCAATAGTTTGTGGTCTTGATTTTGTTAAATTGTTTTCAAATGCACAATCTTTTGAGAATTGAACGTATGCAATGTTACTACTTTGATAAATGTTACATACAACGCATGTATAGCATGTATATATGTTACATATAGCATGTATACATGAAGAATCGAATGATTACAAGCATGAATACATGCTACTATCACTATACAAAGAGACTTACGTAGTCCTGCGTCACCTATATATGCGGTCTTGTCTTGTACACAACCCCTCTGATTTTTTATGAAAAAATATTTTTCAACGAAGGAATGTTTTTATTTTAACAATAATTACACGAACATTCATCAGGAATCCATGGCATTTACTAAAATATTATTTGATTGCAGTATCTAGTTCGATTTTACACCGCATTTTTCCATCGTAAACGAATTCTTAATCTGGCTGGGTTAATTCTTTAAACTTGAAAATAAATAAATTAATACCCAGGTAACCAATAAGCATTTCCAATGCAATTTAAATGCAAGCCAATAAGCATTTAAGTTGCCTTAAATGCTACTTAAATGCTATTTTGGCAAAATATGCGGCTACTTTACTGCTAGCCCTCTTATAGTGCTGGCAATGCTTATTTGCAGCTAGTTACCGACAAGAAGATTTTAAATCGAATTATGGATGCCAATTTACAACAGTTATGCAGTCAAAAGGCTGATAAACAGCAACCTGCAGTATAAAACGCAAGGGATGCTAATAAATGATTGATTTACTGCTTATACTAATGCTTATTGGTTACCTGGGTAACTTTCACGAGGCGCATCAAATAATACAAAGCAAAATTATATTTTGCACGATAAATTTTGAATGGCATGGAGATTAGCTCATAATAGGCCCAAAAAACTAAAGTCGCATTAAGAATATTATTGCAAATTGCATCAAAAACGCGAAATGCAAAAATCTTGCAAACAGTTTACAAGTAAAATGCTACCAGCGAGCTGTCAAATATTTATGTCAACTTATTGCACGTGTCAATCCCAATAAATTGACATGAATAATTGACGGCTCACTGCTGGAATTTTGCTTGCAAAATGTTTGCAAGTTTCTTGCATTTCGCGTTTTTGATGCAATTTGCAATAATATAAATAATTTTCGTCTTGGAGCCCTGAGAGGAAATCCCGGTTCCCGCTAAACATAATTCGTGATGAAGTTGCTCATACCCAGGTAACCAATAAGCATTTCCAATGCAATTTAAATGCAAGCCAATAAGCATTTAAGTTGCCTTAAATGCTACTTAAATGCTATTTTGGCAAAATATGCGGCTACTTTACTGCTAGCCCTCTTATAGTGCTGGCAATGCTTATTTGCAGCTAGTTACCGACAAGAAGATTTTAAATCGAATTATGGATGCCAATTTACAACAGTTATGCAGTCAAAAGGCTGATAAACAGCAACCTGCAGTATAAAACGCCAGGGATGCTAATAAATGATTGATTTACTGCTTATACTAATGCTTATTGGTTACCTGGGTAATTGTTTGGTTTTTGTGCGAGGAAAAAAGAGAAGAAAGTATTTTTGTTTTTGTTTTCACGCAAGTTTTGACAACGCGGCATAGGATTTCGTGGGAGTGCGAACAGGCTTAAAATCTCTTTTAGTATCGTAGTCGCAAGTTTTGACAACGCGACATAGGATTTCGTGTGAGTGCGAACAGGCATAAAATCTCTTTTAGTGTCGTAGTCGCGAATACCTGCTTGTATTTAGATAACGCGCATTGGTTTTTGTGCGAGAAAAAAAGAGAAGGAAGTATTTTTGTTTATGTTTTCACGCAAGTTTTGACAACGCGGCATAGGATTTCGTGGGAGTGCGAACAGGCTTAAAATCTCTTTTAGTATCGTAGTCGCGAATGGATAGATAACGCGAATTGATGTTCCATAAAACATCTGTGTAACTAGAGTGACTATATACAGAGTGGCGACAATGTCAAAATTGGAATGATAATTATCTGTCAGTGTCATTCCAATCGAGCAGACAACCTATCCAACGCGTATGCAGGAAAGAGAAAGAAAAACCTAGGATAAGCCGCATTGCATACATTTGGGATGACTTGGCGCCACTCTGTATATAGTCACTCTATGTGTAACAATTGGTTGCATATAGGCTCCACCTCTTGCGCTTTTTCAATCACATAACAGTTCGATAAAGGTAACTGATGCGAACTTTTACCATATTTGAATGTTTCAATTAGAGTTGCGTAACCCTTCATGCAACAAATGGTGCTGCTTGGGCATCGGCACAGTTCGGCTTGTTTCAAGTCGCCTAACATAAAAACGGCTGTGCTGAGTGACCGACCCCTTGGATGACTAACTATTTCGATGTGCAATTGAAAAATGAATTAATGTTTCTAATATTGTCAATTGCAAGGAAAATTGTACCATCCAAAGTGCGATATCGCTCATAAAAGTGCTATTTTGCATTAAATCGTTTCGGTATCTTCAGCACACTTATTGCTTGGAAGATAATGAAAAAGTGCGCCGAAGATACCGAACCGATTTAATGCAGAATAGCACTTTTATGAGCGATATCGCACTTTGGATGGTACAATTTTCCTTGCAATTGACAATACTTCACGATCAATACGGTATAAGGTTGCTTAAATTAAAACACGTTCCATCCAACATTTTGCTTGCATGATGCTCTTGAATATCTGCCTTTGATGTCTTCTTTTAAAAAATAGTTTTATTCGAATAGATGCTTGTGCTACTGCTTGAAAATCCTTAAGTTGAAGTCACTGTTCCAAGATGATACCTTTTTATCATAAATTTATCCGTCTCAACACTACGTAGAAAACCATAAAAAGTAATCTTAGATTGCTACAAAACGGTCTTAAAAGATAATTAACACTTTAAAAGCTTATCAGAAATCAGACGAAAAATATCGCGGGCGGATAACAATGTTGCTCATGCTGCTTATTGAACAATCATGTCCGAGCATTTTAAAAAAAATCTTTTTTGTTTTACTACTTGTAGGAAAGCGATATAACGACATTTCTTTGAGATATCTTGATACCGTTTTGACGAAAAAATTACCGCTTGCAATTTGGAATGTTGCACTTCATTGTATTCATGAAAATACATACTAGATATAATGTTCTAAGCATAAACATAAAAACTGTGAGAGAAAAAATAGACAAATTTTGCGTATCCAACGATTTTTTAAAAAATCAGAGGGGTTGTGTACAAGACACAACCGCATATACAGGTGACGCAGGACTACGTAAGTCTCTTTGTAGTGATAGTGGCATTTATTCATCTTGTAATCATTCGATTCTTCATGTATACATGCTATATGCAACATATATACATGCTACGTGCGTTGTATGTAATGTCAAGAACACAAACAATTGCTTTTCTGCTACCTTTCTGAAATTAAAGATTGTTTCTATTATCCATGGTCTCCCACGTTGAAGGAATTTTACCAATTCAATCCTATTTTACCAACAGCACATCTTTTCACTACACTTCTAATGAAACGGCAAGCATGCGTATTCATACAGAGTCGTATTGTAACCAGTGGTTGGAGAATTCGCGAAAAAGTGATCGTTTGAATCGATGAACATCCCTCATGAACACACACTATTCGCCTGCCTCGTCGATAATGCATGCATCAGCTTAGAATTTTATCACGAACAGTACCTCAATGTTGTCGTGAACCGAAGTGACTGGCTTGCGTTCATCCACTGCTGCTGCTAAGCCGTAAGCCGAAAGGTCCGCGCTGGTGGGTATCAGCCACCTTTTGCTGCGGCACTTTCGGACCAGCTATCAGTATTGCCACTGATTGTCCTGCCTGCTGCTGCTGCTCCAGTGGATGTCCGTCCTGCTGCTGATGTTGCTTCTCCAACGTTCGTCACAAGAATGAGGGTCCGTGCGGGTGGCGTCCGTTTATATAGTATCGCTCGGCAGCTGACGCGCCGTTGCCATATTGGACTATAATACGTTGCATTGACAGTGTTGTCAGAGGAGACCGATGTGAATCGCTTTATTATTTTTTTTGTTCATGATGTTTATTCATCATTAATTATTATTATTATTCTTATCTCCCACAAATGTGAACATCAGAATTCGTTCAAAAATTGAATATTGAACATTGAGTGTGTTCGATTTATCGGATATAGAATGTCCGGGGCAGTGTTGCCACATGTACAGATTTATCTGGAAAAGTACAGATTTTTCCGATTTTTTTGGTACAGATTCTGTACGGTACAGATTACAGATTTTTGTCAAAAAGTACAGATAGGTACAGATTTTTTTAGGTGTCAAAAACTCATTTTTTTTCAATATTGTTACTCGAAATCAATAGAGTAGCACCTCTTGGCATGAATGCAAACAAAACAAAATGTATCTATGTTTAAATTTAACAAGAGTATGTATAAATATCATTATAGAAATAAGTAATTTGTTTAAAGCTAACAAACCAGGTTTTTCTATGCAACAAACAAACTTAGTGGTACCGATTTTGGTACAGATTTTTGAAAGCAAACGTACAGATGAAAAAGGTTTATTTACCTCCCAGTACAGATGAATATGTGGCAACACTGGTCCGGGGACGCCGGAAAGTATTCAAAATAATATTACCACGAAAAGAGAATAGTTTAAACTAGTGTTAGTGGCTTTACAAGCAGCAGAAAGCAGTAATTTGCACTTTTGCGTTGCTCACGATATTCGTATATTCAGCGATGCTATGAAGCGTGAGTGTATGATGCTCATTGTTATAGGCGAATTGAACCACTCGCGTAGCTGTTTTATCATGATAAAAACCGTTTGCCGATGCTCGGCGTATCTATTCATTTTGCGAGTTTTCCAACCTCTGATTGTAACCGAACACTACAGCTGTAGCACATTTTTCCAACACAGATATCAAATTCACCGAGGTTTAACCGTCTCGCGGTAAAGAATTTGCGATCTGTTGGGACAACGAACTTGTCATTTTTTCTGGCACACTTCCCTAACACAGACATCAAATCGGACTAGGTTTAATCGCGTTCGTAAGAAATCTGTTGGCACGAGGGGGCTTTATCACTCTCTCTGGAGTACTTCCCAAGCAAGGACATCAAAATGGTCTAGGTTGAACCGCCGTGTTAAGAAATCTTGTTGAAATGAGGAAGCTTTGTCACTTGTTTTGGCTTACTTCCCAAGCACAGATATCAAATTGGTATAGGTTTAGATCATCGTAAAGAATCTTCCAACCAATCACTAAACGAGAATTCTGGTAAAACATAGGTTCATTATTTTCAATTTTTCAATAGTTCAACATCAAGAATCCATACTTTTCTTTATTTGAGTCAATTCTTGGAAGATTTTTCGATCGATTGGTGTAAGAATATTGAAAATCGATCGGAAAACCGCTGAGCTATTAGCGCTCAAAACCTTTCATTTTTCGTGACGCTCGCATTTTTCGATTTTTTGGAATGACACCCTATCTCAAAACTTGCCGTAAGACGTAGTCCTACGTCAAAAAATTAACTAATTTTCCATACAAAATGCTCGAAATCTCAGAACTAGTGTAGATGTGTTAGTGCAAAGTGTATATGACAGCTCGCATTGTCATATACCTGGTATATATCAATTTACTTTGGTACATCCTTTTTATCTTCCCTCTCTGTTATGCTTATATGGCGTACTTTGTTGACGTTTCAAGATTGCTTTTTGTTATTTTCTTTTTCGGTTAGAATTGAACCGCCAGCCAATCTGTCGATAGGAATAGGAATAGAGGAGTAGGGCAACGCCTTTACCAGTTGATCCAAGGGGTCGGACACTCAGCACATTGTGCCCAGGCACTCCAGAGATATCAAGCGGCACACCTCTAAAGCCCTATAAAAATAACATTTATATGGCTTTACACACCTCCGGTTCAATGTTACAGATGAAATGGGAGCACTGCCAGTTGTCAAAATCATCTCGCACGGTTGCCAGATCTATCAGATTAGAACGAATTTAACAAATCTTGCAGTTCGGCACTTTCGGTACAGCATCAGCACAGTTCGGCTTGTTTCAAGTCGCCTAACATAAAAACGGCTGTGCTGAGTGACCGACCCCTTGGGAAAACATCTAGAATTTAGATGGTATTATCAATTTCCCACCCTTTCGTACGCGATGAATTATAACCGTTGCGGGCGAAACCGTCGCCAGAATCGTCGCGGGGGCAAGAATCATTTATTTTGTCAAGTAAATCAATAGCTTACGTGCTAGACAAGCATAATATATACTTATTACTTAAATACAGTCAAGCAGATTCTTTCTGCGACGATTTAAAGCTATCTAAAAAAGCGAGCAGCGCGTTTTGTTACCAAAGAAACGGGCAATATCAATCGATAAACAAAGCAAAGCCTTGGATATAATTTCCTTTGAGACTGGACCCTTGTTTACCGACAGACTTTACAGCAAGTTATTAGCGTACAGGGCAATTACGAGGTTAATGCAACAATTCTAGTGACTCTTGATTGACTGCCCAGCCGAGAGTTTAACATATAATGACTGGCATATTAGGCCAGTATATACATTTAAAGGGTTTCATGCAAGGGGTCGGTCACTCAGCACAGCCGTTTTTATGTTAGGCGACTTGAGACGAGCCGAACTGTGCCGATGCTGTACCGAAAGTGCCGAACTGCAAGATTTGTTAAATTCGTTATAATCTGATAGATCTGGCAACCGTGCTAGATGATTTTGACAACTGACAGCGCTCCCATTTCATATACGTAAAATTGAACCGGAGGTGTGTAAAGCCCTATAAATGTTATTTTTATAAGGCTTTAGAGGTGTGCCGCTTGATATCTCTGAAGTGCCGCGGTACAATGTGCTGAGTGTCCGACCCCTTGGGTTTCATGTTTGACCTGTAGGAATAATTCATTAATAAACTGCTAAATCTAGGCGAAATCTGCTGATATGGTAACGTTGCTTTTCTGGTGTCATCGAACGGATTGATTGTGTGTTCACTTTCCGTTTTGCGTCCGTTTTTAAATTTGCCCAGGTAACCAATAAGCATTTCCAATGCAATTTAAATGCAAGCCAATAAGCATTTAAGTTGCCTTAAATGCTATTTTGGCAAAATATGCGGCTACTTTACTGCTAGCCCTCTTATAGTGCTGGCAATGCTTATTTGCAGCTAGTTACCGACAAGAAGATTTTAAATCGAATTATGGATGCCAATTTACAACAGTTATGCAGTCAAAAGGCTGATAAACAGCAACCTGCAGTATAAAATGCCAGGGATGCTAATAAATGATTGATTTACTGCTTATACTAATGCTTATTGGTTACCTGGGTAGTATAAAACGGATCAAACGGATAACTAGACGTAAACTCCAACGCTACCATAAAGTATTAATTGTGCGCAGCCCTTTACACATCCGACTCGGTTGTCAGCTTGAGCCCATCTATGAAGCTGTCAGCTTGGGCCCGCTCTATGTTGGCTACGTTTTTTTTGTATAGGTTGGTATTGGAAGTGTCATTCCCGTGGAGATTCCCCTTTTGATGAATCTCAGGCACACACACATGGATGGTAAAATGGTTGAATAATGCGCTCCAGAATTACCACGAAGTTCCACAGCCTCTTATTTAGCAACTCCTATCTCTACCTCCTCCTGGTACCATCCGGGATACGCTCCTTAGTGGAAATCGGACAACCGGTGGAAACTAGGGTCGTATGCGGACAGAGAAGGGGGCACTCATGCGAAGGCTGAGTGTAAACTCTCCGCCTGCAAATGACGGATCTCGGTAGAAGCATGTTCGATGAACCTGAAAATACCGAGAACCGGAGAAGAGGGTCCAAAGCCCCCAAAGGAGGATGGTTTTAATAGCTATTATCCATGACTAAAAGTAAAAACATGAATGGATAAACCCCTAATCCAAGGTGTCATGCGACCCGTGCCGAGGGATGAATGGTGGGGGGGGTTCTATAAATACTCAGCCTCAAACGGAGCCTGTGGAGTACCAGAGCGCCCTCCACAGTAATCAGCCCTTACCGCATCATGAGGGGCTCTGATGTGGCGGACTTTTCTTTCCCCTCAACTCGTGGGATTCTTATGGAAGACAAAATCAAAAATACAACAAGTGTGGATACGGTGGAAAACCCGTTCGCTAGAGGAGGCATCCAGCGTTCTCCACCAAGGGTGGAGGAGGATGCAACTAGGAGCGTGGCAAAGGCAGCGGTATGCCTACCACGCCGGACACAGCGATGAACGGCCCAGCGCTTATCAGGGCGATGGAGAAAAATAGAGACGCTGTACCTAAAGTGGTAGCAGTGTCACAGCAGCTCGATGTAATAATCGAGTTTACGTCAGGTCGCGGCAATTTCTCCAAGGACCTGAAGCAGAGCTTGCTCATGCTTCGGAGAACCTTGAATGCAGCGACCAAAACGCACAACGACCTCGTGGCGCGTGCAGGAGAGGTTAAGAAGGTGACCGTGAAGGTGTCGAAGGCAGTACAAACGGACGCTTGCCCGTTGACGGAGTGTCGTAACGCGGCCCAGGAGGCTACGGAAAGCGCTACCAGCAGCGGTAAGGCATCCGCCAAGCGCCCGAGACAGTCCCCGGGGGATAGCACCCCTGGCGGACCGAAAAAACGCCTGATCGGTAAAAGCCCTCAGGCTAGCGGGTTGGCAGAGCTAACCGATAAACCAGCGGGAAGCTCCAAGACAGGTGGCCCGTGGACCGAGGTTAGGGCCAAGAGAAAAGGCGGAGGAGGCTCCAGTAAAAAAACTGCTCCACCTAAACCGGCAAGAAAGCGAGCGAAGAAGAGCGACGCTCTTATCCTGAAAACCGACGGGTCGAAATACTCGGAGGTTCTGAAGGCCATGAGAGGAGACGCCCTACTCAAGGATCTGGGCGCGGACGTACGGAGCATCCGCCGCTCACGCACGGGCGATATGATCTTCGAGTTAAAGAAGGACGCCACAAAGAAGAGTTCCGCATACAAGTCCATAGCGGAAGGAGTGCTCGGGGACGGAGTGCAGGTACGTGCTCTCACACAAGAAGTGACTCTCCAGCTTAAGAACCTGGACGAGATCACCGAAGTGCGTGAGGTCGTACAAGCTCTCAAAGAGCAAAGTGGAGTGGTGGTGGCAACCGAGGCGGTTCGCCTACGCAAGGGTCCGGCCGGGACCCAGGTAGCCACCATACGACTTCCGCTGACTGACGGAAACAAAGCCCTGAAAGCTGCTAGGCTAAAAGTGGGGTGGTTGGTATGCCCACTGAGCGTGTTCAAGCAGTCGGAAGCTTGCTTCCGGTGTTTCGAGCACGGACATAAAGCCTGGAACTGCAAGGGGCCAGATAGGAGCCAGTTGTACAGGAGATGTGGCAGTGCTGGCCATAAAGCAAAGGACTGCGCGGAGCCTCCCAAGTGCCAGATCTGTACCGGTAAACGGGACGCAAAGCACGTAACGGGAGGTCCAAGGTGCCCGGCCGGTGTGCCGGCGACTAAGCCACGTTCATAGTGCAAGTGACACAACTCAACCTGAACCACTGCAGCACGGCTCAGCAGCTGTTACACTAAGCAGTTTCTGAGTCAGCAATGGACATTGCCATAGTCTCGAATCCATATCGCGTCCCTGCCGGAAACGGCAACTGGGTCTCGGATAGGTCTGCGACGGCGGCTATTTGGACGACAAGCAGGTTCCCGGTTCAGGAGGTTGTGTCAACTGCAGACGAGGGATTTGCGGTTGCCAAAGTGGGTGGAGTGTTCTACTGCAGTTGTTATGCTCCGCCGAGTTGGTCTATCGAGCAGTTTACGCGGATGGTAGACCGAGTATCAGTTGTGCTGACTGGTTTAAGGCCGGTGGTTGTGGCGGGCGACTTTAACGCTTGGGCGGTAGAGTGGGGAAGTCGTCGCACGAACCATAGGGGTCGGATTCTGCTTGAAGCTCTGGCAAAGCTTAACGTAGATCTGGCCAACGTCGGCAACACAAGTACCTTCAGTAGGAACGGTGCGGAGTCTATCATCGACGTGACTTTCGGCAGTCCTGGTCTGATAGGAGACTGGAGGGTAGATAATGGCTACACTCACAGTGACCATCAGGCGGTCCGCTATGGTGTCGGTCAGATAACGAGGCGGCAGGCGGCGAGTAGGGCCAACACTCCAACCATCCGTGGATGGAAGACATCATACTTCGATCCCGAAGTATTTGTGGAAGCGATCCGGAGAGAGTGCGGTGATCGTGGTATGCCCGATCCGAACGCTGATCATTTGGTTGAGGTACTGTCGCGATCGTGTGACGCTACCATGCCTAGGAAAAGTCGACCTAGGTATGGCAGGTCACCGGCTTACTGGTGGACAGATGAAATTGCGGAACTCCGCGGAGCGTGCTTTCGTGCGAGGAGAATTATGCAAAGAGCTCGTTCGGATGAAGGCAGGGCTGAATGTCGAGTAGCACTTGTTGCTGCACGCGCAGCGCTTAAGAGCGGGATAAAAACTAGTAAACGAGACTGCTTCGAAAGGTTATGTGCTAGTGCCAATGCGAACCCGTGGGGTGATGCCTACAGAGTCGTAATGGCAAAGACCAAGGGTGTGATGGCGCCCGCTGAGCAATCGCCAGAGATGCTGGAGCGGATCATCGAGGGCCTCTTTCCGTGCTACGAGCCAAGGCCCTGTCCCCAGGCCGCTGAGTCGTCCCACGGCCGACGTTCCAGTATCTCAGACCATAGCGTAGGATGGTCGGCCTCCCAGCCGAACATCCAAAGTAACGTGGGTGACGGCGGTTTGGAGGTCGGGGAGGAAGTGACGGTTACGAACGAGGAACTCATTGATATCGCTAAATCCCTAAAGGTGAGCAAGGCACCGGGGCCAGACGGTATCCCGAATATGGCCATTAAAGCGGCTATTTTAGAGGCTCCCGAATTATTCGGGGCAGTAATGAATAGATGCCTGGAAGCTGGCCACTTCCCGGACAGATGGAAGCGACAGAACCTGGTCCTATTGCCGAAGCCGGGAAAACCTCCGGGTGTCTCCTCGTCATATAGGCCGATCTGTCTACTCGATACTGCCAGCAAGGTGCTGGAGAGGGTTATCCTCAACAGACTCGTACAGTACACGGAGGGTACAAACGGTCTGTCAAGGAACCAATTCGACTTCCGAAAAGGCAAATCTACGGTGGATGCCATCTTGTCTGTCACTAAGACAGCCGAGGCGGCAATCCAGCCCAAGAGGACAGGTATTCGTTATTGCGCAGTTGTCACGCTCGACGTGAGAAATGCGTTTAATAGCGCTAGCTGGGACTCCATAGCCAGCTCGCTTCGGAACGTCCAAGTGCCGGTGTCGGTCGCTGTACAGAATTCTGGAAAATTATTTCCAGAATCGTGTTACTATGCTACAACACGGACTAGGGTCAGAAATGCGTTCCAATCACCTAAGGGGTTCCGCAAGGTTCCATACTGGGCCCGGTGTTGAAGCTAAAGTTCCCGGTAGGTGTGGTGATAGTTGGCTTTGCGGACGATATCACCTTGGAAGTCTATGGTGAATCTATCAGAGAGGTTGAGCTGACGGCTGCCCACTCTATAAGCATTGTTGAAGATTGGATGCGATCCAGGAAACTGGAGCTAGCGCATCATAAAACGGAGGTTATCGTGGTGAACAACCGCAAGTCGGTACAGCAAGCAAAGATCAGCATCGGGGACTGCACTATTTCGTCAACGCGGTCCTTAAAACTTCTGGGAGCCATGGTCGCCGACAAGCTCAAGTTCGGTAGCCACGTCGACTATGCCTGCAAGAAGGCTTCCACAGCTATTTCGGCATTGTCTCGTATGATGTCTAATAGCTCTGCGGTATATGGCAGCAAGCGAAGGCTTTCAGCCAACGTGGTCCAGTCCATACTCAGGTATGGCGGGCCGGAGTGGTCATCGGCGTTAGGTACCAAAAGCTATCTAGCCAAGCTGGAAAGCACCTATCGTCTCATGTGCTTAAGAGTGGCGAGTGCGTACCGCACAGTTTCACATGACGCAATCTGCGTCTTAGCGGATATGATGCCTATTGGTATCATCATCAGCGAGGACGTAGAGTGCTTCAACCAACGTGTAACTAGAGGCATACGGAGTACCACAAGATCGGCCTCGATGATCACATGGCAGCGGGCATGGTCTGATTCCACAAAAGGCCGGTGGACACATAGACTTATCCCGGAACTATCCGGATGGGTCAACAGGCGCCATGGCGAAGTCAACTTCCACCTGACACAGATTCTGTCAGGGCATGGTTGTTTTAGATAGTATCTGCACAAATTTGGGCATGCGGAGTCCCCCGAGTGTCCCGAATGCGCGGACGTTGAGGAAACTGCAGAACATGCTTTCTTCATATGCCCTCGTTTCGCGGGCGTGAGAAGCAACATAATGGCAGTTAGCGGACAGGACACTACTCCGGATAACTTAGTCCAAAGGATGTGTTCTAGCTCGGACGTCTCGGGTGCGGTCAATGCGGCTGATACCCAGATCGTACTTGAGCTGCAAAACCGCTGGAAAGCCGATCAACGGCGAATAAACAGCCTAACTACCATAGTCCAGTAGTTATCTAAGAGCGTGCGTTAAGCACAATAGCCCCTCCCTGAAGTAATACCTGTTGTGTATCTTTGATCATTTTCGAACAATCATAAATATTTCTGGCATCGCTGCCAATCATTCTCAGTTATTCATTTAAATAATGCGCATATCGCTCTCATCGTTTATCTTTTCAAATTTAAATAAGTGCGTTCGGTAATAAATATATACCAATGTTAATCGTATAAATGTCGTTTGTACTTCCAATATCCCAAAAAACACAACATTTTGGTGTCAGAAGTGGGATTCCGCGGTTTTCCGGTCGAAAATAAGACGCGTTCGCTTCGATCTCGGTTTTTAAAAGAAAAGCAAGATGGCTACCCCAGAGCTAATGCAAACTCTCACACAAATGTTAGCGGATGCCATAAAATCCTCCATTCAGAACACTTTGGGACAAGTGAACCCTGCTCCTGGAGAACAAGCAGCACCACTTGTTAAACCTCCATCGTTTTCAGTTCCTGAATACCGTTCCGCAGACCACACAACGGTGGCAGACTATTTCGAACGGTTCGAATGGTCACTACAATTGAGTAAAATTCCTGCTGACCAATACGCACACTATGCTCGAGTGCATATGGGAACGGAACTGAATAACGCCATTAAATTCCTGGTGAGTCCCCGCGATCCAGTGGAAATTTCTTTCGAAGAGCTCCGTACCACATTAGTTGGCCATTTTGATCAGGTAAAGAACAAGTACGTCGAAAGCATCAAGTTCCGAGAAATTATGCAACAAAAAGACGAATCCGTATCTAGTTTCGTTCTTCGGCTCAGACAAGGTGCTGTGTACTGCGAATATGGAGAATTTCTGGATAGAATGCTAACGGAGCAAATGTTACACGGCCTCGATTCTCGTGAGTTGTGCGATGAAATTATCTCCAAAAAACCGGCCACTTTTAAGGATGCTTTTGAAATCGCCCACACTCTTGAAACCACCCGCAATACGGTCAAGGAAGTAAGAACGGTGCAACCCACGTTAACTCCAGAATCTACCAACAAGTTAGGTTATGAGCAGCCGAAAACACGGAGAGCTAATTGGAACTCCCGTTTCTCGTCACAAGAATACAATGGCAGAGAGAAACCTGTCATTAGCAGTAGCGTATGCAGTGGGTGTGGTGGTCAGCACACACGAAGTCAGTGCAAATTCCGCAATACCACTTGCTTCACTTGTGAGAAAAAAGGACACATCGCTAAAGTCTGCAGATCCAGTAAGCAGAGATCACCGGAGCACACTGCTTCACAAGTACAGTCAGAGGAATTGCCAACTCCACAAATGGACGAGGCTCAGTCGCTAAGTAAAATTAATTCCGTTGCTCCGTTCGGGAAAAAGTTAATCAGCGTAAAGATCGACGGTCACCCTGTAAAAATGGAAATCGACACTGGAGCGCCTTGTGGTATCATCAGCGAAAGCAGTCTGCGAACAATCAAACCCACATTCAGGTTAAAAGAATCTGACCGACAATTCTCTAGCTACACCGGTCATCGGATTACGTGTTTGGGTCGTCTGCCAGTAAACGTCAGTATCGGAACAAGTACACGCAAGCTTGATTTACACGTTGTATCTGGAGACTACGACACCCTATTCGGAAGAGAATGGATTTCGCAATTCACAGCAGAAGTGGATCTAAATACGTTGTGCAATCAGTAGCACATACGTCGTCACCGTTATCGTCTGAGCAACAAAAGTCGCTTTTGTAACCGGTGGTTCCAATCAGCATAGTCTTGTGACTCCATCCCAAGTTCAAATCCTCTTTCCCTTCATCAGAGTATTCGAGTCCCAACACCCTGTATACGCCCCTGACCAGATTGTCAACATTGCGAGAGCGGTGAGTGCGCATCTCAATGTAGATGTCACAAGCCTCGTCCACACTGAACAGTTTTCGGGGAGAGGGTGTGAACGTACTCCAATAAATAAATAGTTGGTAGCGTTAGGGGACATTCACTAGCGACGTCACTAAGGGATATGTTGCGGAACGGATGTGACCCAAAATGTCAAAACTCGACAGTTTGTCGAGTTTTAGTCCATCTAACTACAATAATTAGCTTCCTAGGCTTGGCATCTAACGGGATGCTTTCTTTCCGTCCTTGACTCTGAACCCGAATAGAAGTGCGCGTCGGGAATTAAAGTTAGTTAATATATAAAGTGTGTACCATAAGTAGGGTAATCTAGCTAAAATATTTTGGTGTGATGAGTTTTTCTAGAGCTAAAGTAAAAAGTAAAGCCTAGAATAAAAAGAACAGTGTGCTCAAAGGTAGTGTTAAAACTTAAAAGTTAGGCAACAAAGACAACACGTTAAAAGTTTATTATAGTGGTCAAGCTAAAACCTTACTGTAATAAAACGCACACAGCTAAAATTAGAAGTAAAACTTAGAATAAGATGTACAGAGTGCTTAAAGATAGTGGTAAAACTTAAAGGTAGAACAATACAACACGTTAAAAGCTAATCTTCTTATCAAACTAAAATCGTGAAATAAAAAGGAAGGACGAACACCACGTGTAAGCACAGAGAGCAAATAAAAAAAAGATACAAGAAGGTCCATCAGGGCCTTTTCTTTGTATCGGAAAATATTTCCGACGTTTCTTTCTTCGTAGCCAACGAACAACCCTCTTGGTAACCTCTAATTTGGACGGAAAATTGAACGATTTCACCCGATCGGTTTAGGCTTCGAACTGGATGAAAACCCACTTCATAACCGTACAGCATATCACTTTAACGAGGCTGAAGAAGACATACCATTGAACCGACCCTGGAACAACGAACGGTGTGGTTAACTCGAAGGGACATCCTTAAATGATAACCTCGATCGAGTTGCGGATACTCTCTCCGGCGGACCATCAAGGGACAACCCCTCACAACAGACGGCGGACGCTTTCCTCCCCGCACCTGGCATACTTACCATAGAACGGTGCTTGTTGGTGGCCCGTGAGTGCTTAGAATTTAAGTATAAATTATAGCTTAAGTGCGTTCGCTCAACACGGAATATTTAGTAAGCTTACCCTGTTTCTTTTGCTATTTTTCGGCATACGCAACCCGTCAAAAGGGGCTTTCATTCCTAGCAGGTTCTGAGTCCGTTCGGAAGCGAGCATACGTGGCTTTTGAGCAGTCCCTAATAGTTAGATTCCGTTCTGGGATGTTGCTCACGGCGGCTCGCTAGTTCGTGTACTAAAAATTAGTTAGGTGAGATAGTTCCCCTCCGTCCACTGAGATCTGTTCACTGTGGCTCACCTGATTGCCGATCGCGGTAGTGGTGAGCATAACCGACCCTGAGATCCCCTCCCTGTTGGAGCATGCCCAAGCAACCAAAAGTTCGAATATTACTTGACACGCGAACTCGAAAGTTCATAATTAGTTCAGATTCAGTTCCGTGGAACTTTCACGCTGATTAGTAGTGTATATCAAGTATATGTGGAACTAAATGCTTTAAGAAGTGCTGCGAGTACTTCATAGATACTTCAAAGCTATTAGGATGCTACATGAAGTTCTGAAGTAACTTTAGTTGCTAACAAGTTCTGCGTGTTGCTTTTTTGTTTATATTTCTGGTGATCAAACCAGCAGAACCTGAAACTATTGAAGATTAATTTTTATTTCACTTGAATAAATTTAATCCTCGCACATTTCTAATTACAAATATAAATTAGAATGTAATGCTCTTCATTATTGTGTTGTGTAGCATATGCTGTCGGTATCTCACTACTACAGTTAATTGCCTGGTTCCAAACTTTATGTTCTATAATTAACTCGCGCTGCATAAAGCTGCTGCAAGTTCTAAATCGAACTTTTACTTAACAACTCATTGGCAAAATTCACATCGCTTGTATACGACAAAGGTGACGCAGTGGATCGGTATAGGTTTACAACGCGGAGCACCCGGGTTCAAACCCAACAGCAGGCAAATGCAACGAATATAGAAGTTAGGTAGAAGTATAAAAATAGAACATATAAAAGTGCTGCTAAATTTGTTTTTTCTTAGTTTTTGACAGTTTATTTCGAAGCTGCTTAGCGTTCTATGCAGTGAACCCAAGACAGCTTGAAAGTTCGGTTAATTACTTAAAAGTGACGCTGCTTAGAAAGTTATAGATTGATATACATAAAGCTGTTTAACCCTTGTTAGACACCATTATTCGAACTCTTGGTTACTTGGGTGAACTAGCTAGATAGGGGAAACTGGGGTGTAACTTACAGTTACAAAATTGGCGCCCAACTAAAACGATTTGAATTTCGAATACATATTCACTGATCAGTTTTTCGTTACGGATAGCGGGGGGAAAACAGATTCTGTTTAACTAAAAATCGTTCTCCAAACGATTTAGCGGTGAGTTTTACAAATTTGAAAAAGCCACAAAAGTGATTTATAGCCCAAGAATCCCGGGCCGCTTTTAAAACTGTCCTGGAGTGGAGGTCAATAAGACTGAAACGGAGAAGGGTTAGTACACTGGAAATCAGAGGGAGTCTGTAGAGGGCACAGACGCTGACCTGGTCGGGATTCGATTGATAATTACTTTTGTGTCCGTATCAAATTGTGTGGAAAACAAATTTCAAAAATGAATGTAGAAATCCAAATGCTTTATGATAGCTTGCTGGTACATCACCTCGAGCGAAGGGAAATTGAACATGAATTGACCGTGCGCGCGGTTCAGTTCAACGATACAGAAAGTGAATCTGCACTAAAAAGAAGATTGAGAGAGCGATTTCGGGAAGAAAAAAATTCTAACTGTAAAGATATAGATTTTAGTCGCTGTGATACAACAGTAGATAATGAAATTAAAATAATTGATGAAAATGTTAAAGGAATTCGTGATATCCTAGAGAATAAAATAAGATTCGAAGGAATCCGAGATTCTCTAAAATCTAGACTTGTCCACTATTATGCGAGAAGTGTTAGAGTGCAGGAATTTGCGGAGCAAGACGAAGATCTTGAAGACCTAGATAAACTAAAAAGTTCTATTAGCGAATTGTTTAATACATATTTTTCTCCTTTTTCGCCTGTTCCGGCGATTCAGACGGAAATGGTAGCCCAAATAGCACAATCACTGTCTAGATTGAATGTTCACTCGGGTCAATCTAAGTCAGATGAGCCTAACAAGAATCATAACGCTGAAGATACACAGTCCGACGAAGCAGAGGTAGAGAGAAGAGGTCGTTTGCCCCAGGCACCGATTAGACAGTTAAAGTCTATAACGAAGAACGTTCACGCGAATGTTCCGTACTTTGTAAATCCGTATAGTTTTCTTCCATCGTTTGATTCATTTCCTACGCGAGGTGCGTTTGTAGATGAAACACGTGAAAGCAGAGCAAAGAAATTTCCTTCGAGAAGTAGGAAATCAAATCGAGAATCGCGACATGTAAGTCCAGAATCAGAAGTAACCGAGTCAGAAAGATCAAGTGGCGGATCGCCGCCACGTCGTAAATCTATAACTAAAGGTCGAAAAAAATCAAGCAAGAAATATAGGCCGGTATCGGATTGGAATTTGCGTTATGACGGTAGAGACAACGGTCAGGGTTTGATGAAGTTCATTCGCGAGGTAGAATTCCTGGCTCGATCGGAATGGATTTCGCAAAGGGAACTATTTAGATCCGCCATTCACTTGTTCAGCGGGACGGCTAAAACATGGTTCATGACCGGGGTTGAAAATGAGGACTTTAATTCATGGGAAGAACTGGTACGCGAAATGAAAAAGGAATACCTTAGTCCAGATCATGATCACGTCGTGGAAATTCGCGCGGGAGCACGAAAGCAAGGCCCAAGAGAAAGTTTCCAAGATTATCTGGCCGCCATGCAAAATTTTTTCAATTCATTAACCGAGCCGATCTCGGAAGCAAAAAAATTTGATACTGTCTTTCGTAATATGAGATCGGATTACAAAGGCTATGCCGTTGCGTCAAAAATTAACAATTTAGCGGATTTGAAAGTGTTCGGTCGTCGGTTAGATGCCACGTTTTGGTTTAAGTATAGTACACATGCCGAAGAAACAGGCACGCGAAATCGAGGAATTGTAAACGAAATTTATACGAGGCCGAAATCGAAAAATCATTCCAGTCAAGGAACGGGTCAGCCGCAGCGAACGCGAAATTTTTATCGGTCTCAAAAAGGCGCGGTTTCCGACGAGGAAAACTGGAAAAAATATACGCGCGAAGTAGCTAATGCGGAAAAACGCGAGGCGAAAAGTAGCTCTAACGGTGCGGGACTAAAGACTATTCTGCAAAACTATACTCCGCCAAAGGAAGGGGTGTGCTTCAACTGCAGGCTCCCTGGGCACCATCAAAATGAATGTCGGCGTCCCAAACATCAATTTTGTGATAATTGCGGTTTTCACAATGTGGAGACTACCTCATGTCCCTATTGTACAAAAAACGCTTTGTAGACCGTTTGACGAGGCAAACGAGTCGAGTGCCTCTCGAAAATCCTCGCCAGTTTGAAAATCCTCCTACGATTCCAGTCGATTGTCCTTCTGACTTCGAATTAAACAGCCTCTTTCTTCGGCTAGCAAATGATGATAGACCATTTATCGAAGTTCGTGTATATGATATTCCATTGATTGGACTGCTAGATAGCGGCGCTAATCGCTCAATAGCACAGAAGCACAGAGCACAGAATTTAATCCATCGATGTCAACTACAAACCTATTCGATAGATATAAATATTACCACGGCGAGTGGAGAAAAACTAGATGTGTTAGGATATGTGAGTATGCCTGTTACCTTTAACGGCACCACTAAACTGATCGATATGCTGGTAATACCGTCTCTGAAACGTCGGCTCATTTTAGGATCCGATTTTTGGAATAGTTTCGGAATCGTTCCAGCCGTCGAACCCGATTGCTCAGTTGAATCGGTAGACGAGAAGGCAGAATTTCTTTTAACCAGCGAGGAACAGTATGAGTTAGATCTTGTTAAAGCTTTGTTCAAAGCTACTGAAGATGGACGATTAGAATCCACCTCGTTAATTAATCATCGCATCGAGTTGACTGATGAGGCAAAAAAAATGCCTCCGGTGCGCATAAATCCATTCCCCACTTCACCTAAAAGACAAGAACAAATAAATCGTGAATTAGATAACATGTTACAGTGTGGTATTATAGAACGCTCATATAGCGATTGGGCCTTGCGATTGGTACCCGTGGATAAACCAGACGGCACTGTTCGCTTGTGTCTTGATGCGCGAAAGCTAAACGAACGTACGGTGAGGGACTGCTACCCTTTACCCCATGCGGATCGTATACTCAGCCGACTTGGGCCGTGTCGTTTCATATCGACCATTGATCTATCGAAGGCCTTTTTACAGATCCCATTGCACCCAAAATCAAAAAAATACACCGCTTTCTCGGTATTAGGACGTGGGCTTTTTCAATTTACACGCATGCCGTTTGGGCTCGTGAATAGCCCAGCGACACTATCACGGCTGATGGATCGCGGGTTAGGAGGCAATGAAATGGAACCCTATGTCTTCGTATATTTAGATGACATTATAATAGTCTCCAACACGTTCAAGGAACATCTAGAACGATTGCGGGAGGTGGCCACTAGACTTCGAGCCGCAAATCTCTCCATAAATGTCTCCAAATCGAAATTTTGTGTGAATGAAGTTGCTTATTTAGGGTACATTTTAAGCATACAAGGTTTAAGTCCAAACCCAGATAGAGTAGCGTCGATCGTAAACTTTGAACGACCGAAATCATTAAAGGCCTTACGCCGTTTCCTTGGAATGTGCAATTATTATCGGAGATTTATCTCCAATTACAGTGCTATGGTACAACCTTTGACAGACATGCTCAAAGGCAAACCCAAAATGGTCAGCTGGAGTGATTCTTCAGAAAGCGCCTTTATTAAGATAAAGGAGCTTTTGATATCCGCACCGATATTGACGAACCCGAATTTTAAACTTCCATTTTCCATACACTGTGACGCGAGTGATTCCGCCATAGCGGGGGTTATAACCCAGACATACGATGAGGTGGATCAGCCGATTGCTTATTTCTCCCAAAAATTAAACACTACCCAGCAACGTTATTGCGCCACCGAGAAGGAAGCCTTAGCGGTTCTCAAATCCATTGAGAGGTTTCGCTGCTATATTCAAGGGTCGCCCTTCACGGTCTATACAGATGCCTCTGCGCTGACGTATATCTTGCGTAGTAGCTGGAAAACGTCCTCCAGATTGTGTCGATGGAGCATAGAGCTCCAGCAACATGACCTAGAAATTAAACATAGAAGAGGAATAGATAATATTATCCCCGATGCTCTTTCGCGAGCTATAGAATCGTTGAGTGTATCACCCGGTAAAAAGGAATGGTACAACGAAATAAAGGTGAAAGTAGAAAAAGAACCGGAAAAATATAGAGACTTTCGATTAGATAACGGAGTATTAAAAAAATTCGTGGCTAGTGCAGAAGACGCGGTAGATTTCCGTTTCGAATGGAAAATATGTGTACCTCCAGAATTAAAGGAATCGGTTTTGCTGGAAACTCACGATGATTCATTACACATGGGGGTAGATAAAACACTCGCGATTGTAAAAAAGAAATATTTCCCCGCATGTTGCCAGGGACGTCAAAGCCTATGTACGAAAATGTTTAATTTGTCAAGTAAGTAAACCTAGTAATAGCTCTCAATGGCCAGTGGTGGGGCAACAAAGGCTCACCACTAAACCCTTCCAAGTGATTGCTATCGATTTCATTCAATCCTTACCGAGAAGCAAACACGGAAATAGCCACCTATTGGTTATCATGGACTTGTTTTCAAAATTTTGCTTACTAGTCCCGGTACGGAAAATTTCTGCCTCTCAAGTGTGTACGATTCTAATGCAGTGTTGGTTTCGTCGCTATTCCACTCCAGCGAACATTATTACTGATAATGCATCTACCTTCATATCGAAAGAGTTCCAAGGACTCCTCGGAAAGTATAAGATTCGACACTGGCCTAATTCCCGCCATCATAGCCAGGCTAACCCTGTCGAACGTCTCAATCGGACGATAAACGCCTGCATTAGAACATACGTACAGAAAGACCAAACACTATGGGACACCAGAGTGTCGGAGATAGAGTATGTGCTCAATACTACTCCCCATTCAGCAACCGGGATGACACCTTATAAAATCCTATTCGGCCACGAAATAGTGAGCACTGGCGATGAATACCTAGACGAAACACATTACCTTTCGGATGAAGAAAGAGTGAGTAAAAAACAAGAAATAGATAACTTTATTAGGGAATTGGTTCAGAAAAATTTGAAGAAACAATATGAAAAAAATGCTAATACTTACAACCTTCGATTTAGGAACCCAGCTGCTACGTATGTGGCAGGTCAAAAGGTCCTAAAACGCAATTTCCGTCAGTCCTCCGCCGTGGACAAATATAATTCCAAACTAGGGCCATGTTACGTACCCTGCGTGGTGAAGTCGAGAGTAGGCACCAGTTCCTACGATTTGATCGATGAATCCGGAAAACCCTTAGGTATATTTTCATCAGCTGACCTGAAGGCGAGAAAATAAAAACCAAAAAGAAGGTCTTGCCGTAATAAAGTGGGAAGCACAATAAAATGAGAAAAAAAACTTATCCTTTAAGTAGATCCTTTAGCCATCTGTAAGCACTGATCAGAAGGAATACACATACAGGAAACCAGCGGTGTTGGTACCACACCTGGATCCAGAAGAAATATAATTACGTGTTCGGCGTTGTCATCCATTGTATTGTGGTTAGTCCAACTAGATTATAATGAATAATGAACTTGCCTTTACGAATGATTCTCGCAACTAAAACTTCCTGTAAAAAGAAAATGATAATAAGACTGATCAGTGAATTCACGTTTTTTGGGAGGTTTTGTTGAATGAAGCGCTTCAACATTCGAATTTTTCGCTTTGGCGACTTAATTACTTACCTGCATAGAGCTTGCTAATCTGCAGTTGTGTTGGTGGTTTGTTTTCCCCCAGTTTGAAAAACGTCATGGAAAAACCAACAGCAGCAGCAACAAATCGCGTGTACGTATACGCCGGATAGTGTGCGTACGGTAGCTGTCAGCAATCTCAATTTATCTAGATTTGCGAGTGACACCCAACAAAATGGAAAAATTATGAAACGTTGAGTCGGAGTTGTTACTCGATTCAACTCGCACGTGAACTCACATCGTGACGGGAGAGAAACTGGCAGAGAATACTTTCTGGGCTTTCTCTCGTAGGAAAACCTTGAAATGGTTAGGGCCAGAAAAATAATGTAATGACAATAACTAAGAACCCAATATGCTCGGCTATTCTCAAAATGATTGGATTCATTTTGAAATTAGTCGGAGGGGTATTGTAACCGGTGGTTCCAATCAGCATAGTCTTGTGACTCCATCCCAAGTTCAAATCCTCTTTCCCTTCATCAGAGTATTCGAGTCCCAACACCCTGAATACGCCCCTGACCAGATTGTCAACATTGCGAGAGCGGTGAGTGCGCATCTCAATGTAGATGTCACAAGCCTCGTCCACACTGAACAGTTTTCGGGGAGAGGGTGTGAACGTACTCCAATAAATAAATAGTTGGTAGCGTTAGGGGACATTCACTAGCGACGTCACTAAGGGATATGTTGCGGAACGGATGTGACCCAAAATGTCAAAACTCGACAGTTTGTCGAGTTTTAGTCCATCTAACTACAATAATTAGCTTCCTAGGCTTGGCATCTAACGGGATGCTTTCTTTCCGTCCTTGACTCTGAACCCGAATAGAAGTGCGCGTCGGGAATTAAAGTTAGTTAATATATAAAGTGTGTACCATAAGTAGGGTAATCTAGCTAAAATATTTTGGTGTGATGAGTTTTTCTAGAGCTAAAGTAAAAAGTAAAGCCTAGAATAAAAAGAACAGTGTGCTCAAAGGTAGTGTTAAAACTTAAAAGTTAGGCAACAAAGACAACACGTTAAAAGTTTATTCTAGTGGTCAAGCTAAAACCTTACTGTAATAAAACGCACACAGCTAAAATTAGAAGTAAAACTTAGAATAAGATGTACAGAATGCTTAAAGATAGTGGTAAAACTTAAAGGTAGAACAATACAACACGTTAAAAGCTAATCTTCTTATCAAACTAAAATCGTGAAATAAAAAGGAAGGACGAACACCACGTGTAAGCACAGAGAGCAAATAAAAAAAAGATACAAGAAGGTCCATCAGGGCCTTTTCTTTGTATCGGAAAATATTTCCGACGTTTCTTTCTTCGTAGCCAACGAACAACCCTCTTGGTAACCTCTAATTTGGACGGAAAATTGAACGATTTCACCCGATCGGTTTAGGCTTCGAACTGGATGAAAATCCACTTCATAACCGTACAGCATATCACTTTAACGAGGCTGAAGAAGACATACCATTGAACCGACCCTGGAACAACGAACGGTGTGGTTAACTCGAAGGGACATCCTTAAATGATAACCTCGATCGAGTTGCGGATACTCTCTCCGGCGGACCATCAAGGGACAACCCCTCACAACAGACGGCGGACGCTTTCCTCCCCGCACCTGGCATACTTACCATAGAACGGCTTGTTGGTGGCCCGTGAGTGCTTAGAATTTAAGTATAAATTATAGCTTAAGAGCGTTCGCTCAACACGGAATATTTAGTATGCTTACCCTGTTTCTTTTGCTATTTTTCGGCATACGCAACCCGTCAAAAGGGGCTTTCATTCCTAGCAGGTTCTGAGTCCGTTCGGAAGCGAGCATACGTGGCTTTTGCGCAGTCCCTAATAGTTAGATTCCGTTCTGGGATGTTGCTCACGGCGGCTCGCTAGTTCGTGTACTAAAAATTAGTTAGGTGAGATAGTTCCCCTCCGTCCACTGAGATCTGTTCACTGTGGCTCACCTGATTGCCGATCGCGGTAGTGGTGAGCATAACCGACCCTGAGATCCCCTCCCTGTTGGAGCATGAACTAGCTAGATAGGGGAAACTGGGGTGTAACTTACAGTTACACTTTCGCAGTTGCTAACCAGTTTCGAGGACGTTTTTAGCGACACACCTGGAAAGCTAATCGGACCCCCCGCTTCAGTACACTTGAAACCTGGATCAGCCCCGGTCTTTGCAAAAGCGCGAGAAGTACCGCTAGCTCTGAAAAGCCAATATGCAGAAGAAATCGACAAAAAGTTGGCATCGGGCGCCTATGTGAGAGTTGAATATTCCGAGTGGGCCTCACCTACACACATAGTGGTCAAGAAAAATGGAAAGCTACGCATAACTGGCAATTACAAACCAACAGTAAATCCTCGGATGATCATCGACGAGCACCCATTCCCAAAGATCGAAACCATTTTCAATCAAATGAAAGGAGCCAGTCTATTCTGTCATTTGGATGTGACAGACGCTTACACACACCTTCCTATCGACGCAGAGTTTCAACACATTCTCACACTAAACACGCCGACACACGGATTGGTGCGGCCGACTAGAGCAGTTTACGGAGCAGCAAACATTCCTGCGATCTGGCAAAGGCGTATGGAGACAGTTTTTCAAGTTTTCAACAGATTGCGTCAGCACGGATTGCGTTTGAACCGCTCTAAATGTGTATTTGCCACTTCTGTTCTTGAATGTCTGGGACATCAGATCGATGCTCATGGGCTGCATAAATCGGACAAACACATAGAAGCAGTTCGAGATGCGCTACGTCCGACTAATGTGGACGAGCTTCAATTGTTTTTGGGAAAGGCCACATACTATAACGCGTTTATTCCGAATCTGTCATGTCGCTCCCGCTCGCTGCGTGATATGCTACAAGAAGAGTTTTTTGAATGGATCCCTGAGAGAGTTGCTGCATACGAGGATATAAAATCAACACTCATTTCGCCGCAGGTTCTGATGCAGTACGATCCAGCTCTTCCACTGATACTAGCAACGGACGCAAGCCAGATCGGCTTAGGGGCTGTGCTCTCACACAGACTAGAAAACGGTCTGGAACGACCGATAGCGTATGCCAGCACATCATTGTCGAACACCGAACAGCGCTATCCGCAGATCGACAAAGAGGCTCTAGCCATCGTATGGGCAGTGAAAAAATTCTTTCATTATCTCTATGCTCGCAAATTTACACTGATCACGGACCATAAGCCGTTGAGTCAAATTTTGCACCCTACTAAATCGCTCCCGACATTGTGCATCAGTAGAATGGCTAATTATGCCGATTATTTATCTCATTTTAATTTCGATGTTGTTTACAAATCTACGAAAGAAAACATCAACGCAGACTACTGCTCGCGTACCACACGAACACCAGCGGGTGGTGAAATAAACAAACTCTCTCGTTGCGAAGAAGGAGATAACAGTGAAAATGGAACAGACGGGTTCGATTCGTTTGTTTTACGTCAAATTGCACAACTACCAATACGCGCTGAACATATCGCCAGTGAGACGCGAACGGATCCTTGTCTTGGTAAAATTGTTCAACTTTTGGAAGCTGGCACTAATTTGTCGCGAGTAGGATATAAAGCACCAGAAGCAAAGTATTCACTTGCTGCTAATTGTTTATTGTTTGAGCACAGAATGGTAGTGCAACCCTCTCTTCGTCAGGCAGTGTTAAAAGATCTCCATGTAGCACACATTGGCATTGTGAAAATGAAAGGGCTCGCTCGCTCGTTTGTGTATTGGCCGCGAATCGATGCGGACATTGAAAATACGGTGAAATCTTGTTTTGAATGTACTCGGCAAGCGCACGCTCCCCCGAAATTTAGTGAACATCATTGGCAATATCCCAAAGGGCCCTGGGAGAGAATACATATTGATTATGCGGGTCCGGTGGCGAATTCGATGCTGTTAATTGTGGTCGACGCGTACAGTAAATGGTTAGAAGTGAAAGTTACCAACTCTACTACGACAGCAGCAACCATCAGTATCATGGATGAATTGTTTTCCAGGAATGGTGTACCGGTCACGGTAGTGTCGGATAATGGTCCACAATTTACGGCAGAGGAGTTCAAGGTGTTTTTACGAAACAGCGGAGTCCAGTTTCACAAACTGTCCGCTCCTTACCACCCTGCAACAAACGGTCAAGCCGAGCGTTATGTGCAGACTACGAAAGATGCATTGAAGGCTATGGGAACGACACCATCGACATTGCTTTCGAATTTGAATAGTTTTCTCCAGCTTTATCGCATATCACCGCACGTAACCACCGGTGAATCGCCGTCAAAATTGTTCCTAGGACGGACCCTTCGAACGCGATTTGATCTTTTAAAACCAGAGGATGTCCAACTGAAGATCACAGCAAAACAACAAGCTAGTTTTGAACCATCCTATCGTGTATTCAGTCAAGGTCAACCGGTACTTTTTCTCTCTGGTAACCCTCGATTAGATAAGTGGATATCAGGTGTCATTGTAGCACGATTGGGGGATCTCCACTACGAGATTGAGTATGCCGGGAAGCGATTCAAGCGACACGTCGATCAGATTCGTGCAAGTTTTCGGAAGAATGGACTCGATGGAACCGACTCAACAGTTTGTAGTGAACATGGTGCACCAAGACGCGTGCATTTTTATGAAAACAATGCCCCAGCAACACCGTCTACTCCTGTCACCTCTAGGACTGCTCCCGCTAACCGAGATTCCCCAGAGTTTCATACGCCACCTAGTAGTCCGGTTCTTCAGGATTCCAGTCATCCGTTCATCATTCGACGCTCAAACAGAGAACGCCATCCTCCGTGCAGATACTCACCATAGGCAAATTATTTTTGACGAGGGAAGAAATGTTGTGTATCTTTGATCATTTTCGAACAATCATAAATATTTCTGGCATCGCTGCCAATCATTCTCAGTTATTCGTGTAAATAATGCGCATATCGCTCTCATCGTTTATCTTTTCAAATTTAAATAAGTGCGTTCGGTAATAAATATATACCAATGTTAATCGTATAAATGTCGTTTGTACTCCCAATATCCCAAAAAACACAACAATACCGATAAGGTGGTTCCAGGGGGGATTGAAGCTGGAGACTCGAGTAGGGTTTTAGTGGATATGGATCCTCACGCCCCAGTAGGGGGGTCCGGATACCAAACCCCACTCCCTGAGTTGTCTTCTCAGGTGTCTGATAGCAGATTTTCCTACTCGTTAAAAAAAAGGCACACACACATATGCATATATAATGCATAAACATTATCTGAGCATGTGTGATGTTTACCACGCGCACTACAGCGACACTGGCATTTTATATATATTGATTATACTGTTTTTAGCCCTAACTTTATCGATACAGACTAAAAACGAGATAGGATTACAATAGGATAGGACAATAGGATTAAACAAATTTTAGCACTAGTTTCACTCGTGTTCAGTTTTGTTCTGCGTCCATTTGTATTATTGAAACGTCATTCAGATATCCGATCCCTCCACTGGTCGGTGGGTGTGGTTGACGTATGCGTTCGGTGGTAGTCGACTCAACCAGGGCTGGGTTTAGCTCGCTGGTCGACGTTGCGCATTTAATAGTGCGTAGTATTGTCAATTGCAAGGAAAATTGTACCATCCAAAGTGCGATATCGCTCATAAAAGTGCTATTTTGCATTAAATCGTTTCGGTCTCTTCGGCGCAGTCAAAAAGTCAGTTTGTCAAAAGCTTGCTTGGAATATAACGAAAACGTGCGCCGAAGATACCGAAACGATTTAATGCAAAATAGCACTTTTATGAGCGGTATCGCACTTTGGATGGTACAATTTTCCTTGTAATTGACAATATTATGGTATACCATAATGGTGGGTGGGGTATCCAGCTTTTTACGAGCCATAATGGCGGACGGTGTTCGTAATATTTGAGCAGCATTTTTGACATTTCCCTAGTACATCGCACGTTTTCTTTCCGTGCATTCCTTTAGTATTACCGTGAACGCGCTGAAAGCAAACGTGCGATGTATTAGGGAAATGTCAAAAATGCTGTTCAAATATTACGAACACGTCCGCCATTATGGCTCGTAAAAAGCTGGATACCATAATGGGTGGGTGGGATGGTATACCATAATGTTCTGCAAGGTGACGTCACGAATGAACCGGAATGAACGCAATTCACCCATTTGACATCCACTCGTGGTTTGTTCACTATTTGTTAGGCGAACGCGATATGTGTAAATTTGAGTTAAACGTTTTAAAAGCGTATTATGTAAACAAACTACTGATAGACGTCAAAGAAGCGAGGTTATGCTCGCCCGTGCAAAACCTTATACCATCAGCACAGAAAATTAAACTCTCAAGGGCCGCGCAGAATTAGTACTTTATGGCTAGGACAGGACGTGCCAAGTGTCAACCGCAGCGTTGACCCAAAATTGACCCAATTTCTGATAGGCTGAAAGCGACGAACAACCGTTGACTGGAAAATATAACGTGGTATCGCTTTCAGTGTTGCTGAAACTCATTAGTGGGAATACGACGAAAAGTTATTATTTTCGAATTTTGATTTCTTTTGTATTATGCTTGTTCACCATTAGTTTTGTTTGTACACGAATTTTAATTTTCAAAATGAAATGCAAAACATGATTTTGGGTTCATAAACTGTGGCGTATTCGGGAGTTGTTGTTCGGCAAACGAAGTTATTCTTAAAATAATATGTGCAGGCAACTGTGGTGCAAAGTGTAACAAAGAATATTCAATCGGAATGGCGGTAAAACCCAAGTAACAACGGTAGCTGAATTGCAAGAGCAATGGCTGTTTACGGGTTGGTCTAAGGCGATCAAAGCTGCATAAGATAAGCAATTAAATGGTGTTTAAATAAGCGATGTTTAACCTACTTCAAGTTTTTCAAACCAGTTCTCTCCCAAAAGCTGATAAATAAGCTTATATCCTCTAAGGTCTACATCATTTTTAGCACCGCAAAATTCACTAAAATGACCATGACTTTTTTATCTTTCAATATTTTTTAACCAAATTTGGCAATTTTGCCGAAAATATTTTCTATTTTCATAATATCTATCCAGCTTTTTACGAGCCATAATGACGGACGTGTTCGTAATATTCGAACAGCAGTTTTGACATATCCCTAATACATCGCACGTTTTCTTTCCGCGCGTTCACGGTAAAACCAAAGGAATGTACGGAAAGGAAACGTGCGATGTACTAGGGAAATGTCAAAAATACTGTTCAAATATTACGAACCCGTCCGCCATTATGGCTCGTAAAAAGCTGGATAGATAATGGCCATATGTCACATGGTTCCGGAGTTATTCCGGAGTTCCTTGATGGAGGACCGAGACATGGCTTTTCTAGATAAAGTTGCCAAATATTTAAAATTTGTTTGAAATCTGTTGATTTTTGTAACCATATCATCGACTGGGAACATATCAGTTACTTTGCCGCAGTTATGGGCCATGATGCGCACCATCCGGATCCGGGGGGACACTATAAATCCGGAACCGGTTCCCATAAAGGGACATTTCAGCATCAGTAAAGTATGTCGTGTCGCATATCAAAAAACATCAGCATCAGGTTCCGGGCCTGGGGAGGGTTTCTTTTCTGATTCAAGCACGGAACAAATTGTGTGGGAGAACTGTCAGATTAACGCAAACGCAACCGTAAAGTACCAATTCTGCGCGGGGCTTCACTCGGTTTGTTCGCACTTGCGACATTCGCCCTTTTGTTGGTTCTATCTTGAAATTAATGTCTTCACATCTGGCATCTCTGCTGGCAACTCTGATTGAATTCGCTTTTGCACTTTGCTTGCGCTTCCAAAGCTTCCAAAATCGAAAACGAACAGTTTTGGTGCAAAAAAGCTACACCGGTGTAGCCTCGGTGTAGCTACACCGCAAAAACGAAAACGACATTGGCCTTGCCAGCGTTGCTGATATTGTTCAGGGTTTTGCGTGAGAAAAAAAGAAAGGGAAGTATTTTTGCTTTTGTCAACACTCACGCGTTGACAGTTCGGCACGAGATTTCCTGTAAGTGCGAGCTGCGAGCAGCCTTCGAAGCCTTCGGCCAATAAGCAGGGATGCCAGATATACAGACAAATCTATATTATACAGACTTTTCGTTTTCTGATACAGACATGTTTTTGACTACAGATTTTATACAGACATGCTATAATACACGACTAGAGGAGAAAGCTGGGTGTCGTTTCGATGTCCGCCGATTGGGAATCCCAAGGCGAAAAGGGTTTTTGATCTAACAACTTGAATTCCGAGCCTACCCAGGTAACCGCTAAGCACTGAATTAAGCTTGAAAGCTGTTCTATATTTGCAAGTTACATGCTGCCAGATATAATTCAGCATTGTCAAAGCATAGCAGCTTTAAAATGGCATTCTCAATGCTGAATTAAAATTTACTTGAAGCACTATGAAAAGCTAATTAGATGCTCTAAGCAAGCCTTATTGCCGTTACCGGCATCAAAAGAGATTTTAAACACTGCTCACACTTGCAGGAAATCGCCTTGCGAACGTACGTGTGATACCAGAAAAAATGCTTCCCTCTCTTTTTATCTTACTCAAAATCCTGCACCGCCGATTGAATAAACATCAACACGAATCTATAGGCCATATGCATACGGATAATATGCAAGAAATATTTCTATACATGTATGCTATCACATGAAAAGAAAATAAAAGGTAGGTAATTCTCCCAAAGCGCAACTTATGGAAGAAATGTGAAAAACAACATCTTTCCCTCCATTCCGCCTTGATAAGCAATTCAAACTTCCGAGTTAAGAATTTCGGTAATTTAAGTAGAGCTATTGGCAGCTGACTCGCAACTATCGTTTACAGATCAACTGGTAAAGGCGTTGCTCTACTCCTCCACTCCAAGTCACGTCAATCGACAGATTGGCTGGCGGTTCAATTCTAACCGAAAAAGAAAATAACAAAAAAGCAATCTTGAAACGTCAACAAAGTACCACCATATAAGCATAACAGAGAGGGAAGATAAAAAAGGATGTACAATATATTTTTCGCATTTTTTTTATGTTTGACGTTTTCAAGGGGTCGGACACTCAGCACATTGTGCCCAGGCACTCCAGAGATATCAAGCGGCACACCTCTAAAGCCCTATAAAAATAACATTTATATGGCTTTACACACCTCCGGTTCAATGTTACAGATGAAATGGGACCACTGCCAGTTGTCAAAATCATCTCGCACGGTTGCCAGATCTATCAGATTAGAACGAATTTAACAAATCTTGCAGTTCGGCACTTTCGGTACAGCATCGGCACAGTTCGGCTTGTTTCAAGTCGCCTAACATAAAAACGGCTGTGCTGAGTGACCGACCCCTTGGACGTTTTACCGTTACGCAACAGGCGTTACGTTTTATGACATTTGTAAATCTCCAAGCACTAATTCAGCCGGATATTTCGCCAAAACCGGCTTTCTAGCAGCTTTTTATACGCATATTGAACTATTCTGCACGATATGGTGTGCACCAAAGACTAATAAAAAGCTAGATTTCTGCTTCTTTAAGTGCTCACTGGTTACTTGGGTAGGAACTGCTACCTGGTGGAACTGTCCAAGAGCAATGGACCAGCCCTAGGGGTGACTCACTTCGCAATTTTGCATTAGCTTTTTACATCATTTGCATTCACTGCAAAAATGCAAGCGAGATTTTTTTGCTGCAAGATTTTTTTATTGGCGGCAACCGTCAGCGTGTGACAGCAACAAATGTCATTGAAATCGATTCTATAGACAAGCAAGAGTCAAGTTTATTTCGGATACGGAATTAGAATTTGTTTTAGGTGAGAGGGAATTCGGTCGTTATTAGTTAATAGGTTATTTGTGTCACATTCATTCGTATGCTGTTCGTGACTCTGAAGTCAGTGGTCGTACCATTTGGAGCATTTATCGTGAGGATTATCTGGTGAAATTTGAAGAGTATTATGGCTGTTGTATGTTTTTATTAGTAGGATGATACTATTTTTTTTTCTTTGTTTTAGAGCATCGCCATGTTTAATCATATTCAATGGAGACGGGGTGTGGGGTAGATAGAAATGATTACAACAGTTTTACGATCATAGCCCGGAAGTGAGTTATCAGAAATAAAATGGTACTTCCGTGTGGCTGAATGAGTTCACTACCAACACCACTACCACCATCGCCGTTACTGCCATCTGCTCCGTTAGAACGGAACCAAAAGAGGCGCGTAATGTAATGTATGATTATTATCTTTTCATTGATTGGTTAGATTCGTGCTTCCGCGTGCTGCGAAGATTTTCCTGATCACAATCATCGAGGTACATTGCCTACTGGATATAACATAGCATAAAGAAATTTGCCATAACGACGACAAAACCAACGTTTTTTTAATGGACGATTTTTTTTCTCATGCAGGCATGCCCGCTGAATCCGACCCCAGAGCTGCAATCAGAGCAGGAGTTTAGTCAGCGCTTACCCCGGGGTGATTGACTTTGCCGACATGATGCTTCCAGATGCTGACCCCGGACGACAAGTTCACACTGCTGAAGACCGATCTGTTTGATGCGCTGTTCGTGCGGCTGAGCGGCTTGTTCGATATGCAAATCAATTCGATCATCTGTTTGAACGATCAGGTGATGCGGCGCGATACGATCCAGAATGGTGCCAACGCACGATTTCTGGTCTATTCGACGTTCAACTTTGCCAAGCGAATGAACTCGATAAACCTAACGGATGAGGAAATTGGTCTGTTCTGTGCCGAATCGGCCCGGTTTGCGGAATACGAAACTGATCGAGCAGATGTACTCGAAGCTAAAGGCCTGCCTTCAGTGAATTGCATCACAAAATTGCTAAGCTAAGCCAGAATTCATGCATCAACTACTCAGAACAATATCGGATTTGAGGACGCTCAGTACGATGCACACGGGAAAGATTGTAGAGTTTCGAACGGAGCACAAAGAGATGCTACGTCAACAGATGTGGAATTGGGAAAATCCCACAAAGAGTCCCAGCTCACATGGCACGTGGAGTTGCGAACGCATCACGTACACTACCGGAAACTGAACTCACCCAACGATTCTGGAATCGAGTTCGGAAATGAGAAACACGACCATAAACCGGTTAACAACCTGTTCTTGTCCACGGTCAATCGGACGATAAGCGCCCAATTGTGGAACATATGCCAGTTTTGAAGCGAGTCCTCCAGGCTCCTCCCTTGTATGATACGAACAGTTTGATGGACGAGGCATACAAGCCTCACAAAAAGTTCCGGGTTATGCACCAACGAGAAAGTGAGGCAGAATCTCATCCAAGCTCACCCCCATCGTCGTCCACAATCACAACCAGTCAGCAGCAATTGCTCACAAAAGACTGACTCCGTTCAACAGCAAGAGGTTGCTGAAGTGTTAAAGTTGCAATTGGTAAAAGATCAAAGTCAGTAACAACGACCATCGCAGCAGCAACATTTACATGAAAGCAAATGGTGGGGAAGTACATGCTCTGCTCCGGATGTCGTTGTTCAGTATCATGACATGCTTTCGTAACGAATATTGGTAAGTAAGAGCATTAAAATTTTGATAAGATTTTTGACGTAGGACTACGTCTTTAATAGGGTGGCATGCTGCGAAAACAAAAATGATCGTGATACGAAAATTGATAGATTTTGAACGATAATAACTCAGTATAAGCGTTCTACGATTACCTCTTCTGAGCCTCAAATCTCTGCAAATCTGCTGTATCCAGGAGACTTGAACAAGCTCGTCAGTTCTAATCGTGTGCTTGGTAGCTGTTACCTGTGTACTTGGTAATTCTAAGTGAATGTTGGAAAAGTTTTATAAATCCTCTACCAATAAGCCTCTTTAAGAGCCAATGGTTGAAGAAGTCTTAGAACTAATTTTCTATTCATTGAAATTAACTCTTCAAGTTCTAAAGGTATCACCGAAACCAATTAAAATGTTCATTTATGTTTGTGTTCCAAGCCTAATTTTAAGTCAGTTTTCAGTAATTCAATTCGACTTTTGTTTCAAGTTTGCTAGATATTTTTTGAAACTCAAGCGTGTAGGGTGCTATATCATTGCATATTAGCGTTGATAGGAGGAAATGCTTATCATCGTAGGGACTATATTGACTCGTTTCATCGTGCCTGATTTTTCAGGTATAATAAATTCAAGTTTGTCACGAGGTTTTCGTGCCACTGTAAATGTGGCATGTGCATATTTTTTGATATAAATGAACGAATGATGGTTGGTTATGTAGTACCATTACCATTATATTAAATTTATAAAAAAGGAGTATATTTGAAATTAATTTTTGTATTTACGAATATCCAGGATAATCTCATACAGCCGGTGTCTACATACACTCAAGTCTCTTTATACACGTTTTTTTTACGATTTTTGAATAGACGTGTTTTTATGACGATTTTTGAATCACGGCGGTATTTTTATGATTTTTGAAATTCACATTTTTTAAAATTTAATTCACATCATTTTTCGAATTAACGTTGTTTTTTAGCAATTTTTGAACTTGAGCGGGTTTTCCGACAACTTTGAATTAACGCGGTTTTTTACGTCGAATTTTGAATTGACACGATCTATTTTATGACGGTTTTTCAATTGACGCGAATTTTTTTACAACATATTTCGAATTACGGCGGTTATAGGACTAGAGTGAATAGAATCATCACGATATGGGAAATGAATGATGCGCGGTAAAAAGATTAAAATAGTAATCTATACCTATAAAGAAGGATTTCTGTCTGTCTGTCTGTCTGTCCGTATGTTCCTTATAGAATCGAAAACTACTGAACCAATCGGCATGAAAATATGCATGTAGACGTTTTTTGGGGCCAGGAAAGGTTTTAGTGATGGTTAGAAACCCCTCCCCCCACTAAGAGGGGGGGCTCCCATACAAATGAGACACAAATTTCTGCATAACTCGACAACTAATCAAGCAAATAGAACAAAATTTGGCAGGTGGGTGTTTTCGGTGACAAGAATTTATTCTATGGTAAATTGAGACCCCTCCCCTCTTTATAAGGGGAATTATAACTCCTCTCCTCTTTAAAAGGGGGGGCTTCCATACAAATTTCCTCATAACTCGAGAACTAATCAAGCAAATGGAACCAAATTTGGCATGTGAAGGTTTTCGAGGGCAAGAATATTTTCTATAGTAAATTAGAACCCCTCCCCACTTTAAGAGGGGGGGCTCCTGTACCAAAGAAACACAATTTTCCTCATAACTCGAGAAGTAATTAAGCAAATGGAACCAAATTTGGCATGTGGGTGTTTTTGGAGACAAATTTTTTTTCTATGATGAATTGGGAGCCCTCCCCGTTTTAGGAGGGGAGAATCCTATACACATGAAATACAAATTTCCTCATAACTGAAGAACTAATCAAGCAAATGGAACAAAATTTGGCATGCGAAAGTTTTCGAGGGCAAGAATATTTTCTATGGTGAATATGGACCGCTCCCCCCTTTAAGAGGGGGGGGCTCCTATACAAACGAAATACAAATTTCCTCATAACTCGAGAACTAATCAAGCAAATGAAACCAAATTTGGCAAGTGAGTGTTTTCGGAGACAAAATTTTTTTCTATGATGAATTAGACCCCTCCCCACTTTAGGAAGGGGGGCTCCTATACAAATGAAATGCAAATTTCCTCATAACTCGAGAATTAATCAAGCAAATGGAACCAAATTTGGCACGTGAAAGTTTTCTATGGCATGAATATTTTCTGTGGTGAATTAGAACCCCTCCCCACTTTAAGAGGGGGGGCTCCTATACAAACGAAATACAAATTTCCTCAAAACTCGAGAAATAATCAAGCAAATGGAACCAAATTTGACACGTGTGTGTTTTTGGAGACAAAAATTTTTTCTATGATGAACTGGGCCCCTCCTCACTTTAGGAGGGGGGGCTCCTATACAAATGAAATACAAATTTTCTCATAACTCGAGAGCTAATCAAGCAAATGAAACCAAATTTGGCATGTGAAAGTTTTCGAGGGCAAGAATATTTTCTATGGTGAATTAGGACCCCTCCCATCTTTAAGAGGGGGGGCTCCTATACAAACGAAATACAAATTTCCTCATAACTCGAGAACTAATCAAGCAAATGGAACCAAATTTGGCACGTGAGTGTTTTTGGAGACAAAAATTTTTTCTATGATGAATTGGGACCCCTACCCACTTTAGGAGGCGGGGCTCCTATACAAATGAAATTCAAATTTCCTCATAACTCGAGAACTAATCAAGAAAATAGAACCAAATTTGGCATGTGGAGGTTTCTGGAGGCAAAAATATTTTCTATGGTGAAATAGGACCCCTCTCTTCTTTAGAAAGCGAGTTAAGGCCCATCTCCCCTTTAAGAGGGTGGGCTTCCATACAAATGAAATGCAAATTTCCTCTTATCTCGAGAACTTTGAAGACGTTTGAAGACGTTTAACGGATCAGTGGGAGTACGGCTCACGTCTGCGCTTGTTTATAAATTTTATTGTGTAGTTTACCAGTTTAATTCATTTCAAGTGCATCTTCCGCTAGTGACAACGTAGCTCCCGTGAGCTAAGTGAAGATTTTAGTGATTACAACTAGAACATATTTAAAAATTTCAGTTTTATTTGCTAGTGCAATCGTGTTTAAAAAGAGGTGTCCATTGTTGTGCCATTATCAGCTGTGTTTTTTTTTTGCTTACTGCTGCTGCTATTGTTATGCTGTTGCTGCTGTTTTATATGTGTAGTAGTATTCCTCCCGGTGAAATAGCTCCGTATTGAGTATAAGTAAATCGTAAGTACACCTATAGACACAATTTGTGACATCACAGTTTCTCTCATTGTGCTTGTCGTGCTACCCTTGCCGCCCAAACGGTTACTTGACAAACGTAAGCAAGTTGGTTGAAATCTGTTGGTACGCATTTTGGTCTCGCTCCTACGACAAGAGCATATATTTGTGATACTTTTGCCGCCTGAACGGTTACTTGACGAGCAAATCGCTTTGGTTGTGGTTGAGTGGTTTAGTCTGGTAGGCTGGAAAACGAACTTATACGTTCGGTATATGGTAGCCGTGAATGCTGAATCTCTCCTACACTATCATTAGCAACAACTATATCTGTTTTTAACCTACACATGCCTAAGGGACAGTTGTTTTGGATACGATACACTTGGCAAATTTTGTTTATTAGTGTTCTAGTACTACATCGCTGCAATCTAGCTTAGCCACTATCGATCTGCTTCTTAGCTTGCACAAACTTGTATTAGTGTATGCTGCTTATCAATTATTATTTGTTTACCTTTCCGGCTCATTAAAAAATTTATCCTAGCCTACCGTAATAACATAATAATGGAAAAAGGTGATGAATTTCTGTGCTCAGTTTGTAGGAAAAAGGAGACTGAAAGCACTAAAGTCCTAACGTGCTTGTACTGTTTCACCAGCGTACACTTTAAATGCAAAAACATTGTAGGAAACGCGATTCGCCGCCTGAGGGAAATTGACTATTTTTGCTCAGCTGATTGCTCTGCGACTTACCAGAGAATCATTTCGATGCAGAATAATAATAGCATCTTGATGTCTTCTTTTGCTGCTGATATAAAAGCGACCATCTCAGCCTCCGTCGCTAATGAAATGCATTCAGTTTCTAACGAAATCAAACAGATTACTGCTTCAATAGAAAAATCGCAGGAATTCTTATCTGCTAAGTTTGATGAGATTGTCACTGACTTCAAGGATCTAAAGTTGGAAAACGAAATGTTGAAAGATAAAATAGTGCGTCTCGAAAAAACACAATCATTTACAGGGCATGGTTCATAAGTTGGAAGCCAATGTGGACAAATCGAACAAAGCATCTTTAGAAAATAATGCTGTAGTATGGGGTATTCCAACAACTCAAAATGAAAATGTGTCCCAGATTATAGGAAAATTGCTCTCTTGTTTAGGACTGAGTAGTGTATTTGAACATGTAGCTCTTGCCGAACGTATATTTGTCAACAGTAAAATTAGCAATGCTCTGGTCCCTATCAGAATTATATTTCATGATAGGGGCTCAAAAGAGCTGGTGCTTAATAAGAAAAAACAATTTGGGAAACTCCTATCAACGGTGATTGACTCAAAACTTGTAATTAACGGGAAAGCAATCAACGTCTCTTTGCGTGACGAGCTAACACCGCTATCCTTAGAACTGCTTAAGGAAGTCAGGGAATTCCAAGAAGTGCTCAATATTAAATACGTTTGGCCAGGCAGGGGTGGTGTCATTTTAGCAAAAAAAGACGATAATAGTAAACCAGAACTAATAAAAAACAGAGAAGATCTAAATCGTGTCAAGATTCATTTTATGAAGCTTGCTCATGCAACTGATATTTTTACTGATTCTGGGCATTCTCCTTCGCCTAAACGAAAGAAAAATGTACAATAATGGTATAAAATCGAATTTAGTGTTATTGAGTGTAAAATGGATTACTCGTCAATTATGATTCTGAATAAATATTACGATAATTTGCATGATTATAATACAAAGTGTGCTATGGTAGGCACTAATACTCTTAATATAATTCAGTGGAATGTGAGAGGGATAAATCATGTCGAAAAGTTTGATGAAATAATTTACTTCGTGAATGAATGTAAAACTGATATTGATGTTATTGTTGTTGGCGAAACTTGGCTGAAAATAGAAAATAGTTGTATTTACAATATTCCTGGCTATCGCGCATTTTTCTCTTGCCGTGACAGCTCTTCAGGCGGATTGGCTGTTTTTGTTAAAACGGCTTTAGAAAACAGATTAATAGATTGTCAAGTAGTTCACGGGTTCCACTATGTCCGAATAGAAATCAAATATCATGGGCATTTTTATAACGTTATTGGTGTTTATCGTCCGCCGTCGTTTGATTTCAATGAATTTCAAATAACTTTAGAAAGCTGGTTGTCGACTGCTACTCTATCTAAACCCATTTTCATTGTTGGTGATGTGAATGTGCCAATAAATATGCAAAATAATAACGTGGTCATTAGATACAAGAACTTATTAGAGTCCTACGGTTATGTATGTACAAATACCTTCCCTACTCGCCCAGCAAGTTCCAATATTTTAGATCATTTCATCTGTTCGATTGACATTGCCGTGAAACTTCAGAATCACACTGTTTTTAGTGATATCAGTGACCACATTCCTGTTATTTCGTCCCTTCCCTTGAACAATGAAAAAAGACAACAAGAGTTGAGAGTGAACGTTGTTGATCGTATAAAACTTTATAACCAATTTTCAATGTTTTTAGAAGAACTTGAAGTTGCCGACGATGTAGATACTACTCTTGATACTCTTATTACAACTTATAATAATTTATTAGCTGAGTGTACTAGAACTTTTATTAAAACTGTCCAAGTAAAAGGTGAATATTGCCCTTGGATGACTTATGGCCTATGGAAATTGATACAAATTAAAAATAAATATATCGAAAAAGTTAAATGCCATCCCAATGACGTTCGAGCCAAGGAAATGCTGGTTCATGTATCGAAAAAGGTTAAAACTCTCAAGAAACGATGTAAAAAAGAATATTATGAAAATGTGCTCAAAAGTTCAAGTCATTCTAACGTGTGGAAAAAACTGAATGAAATTTTCGGCCGATCTAAACCTAATGAACAAATCAAATTGAATGTTAACGAAAAAAAAATTGGACACGAATCATGATGTTGCTGAAGCATTCAATTGCTATTTCTCTAGTATTTGGAACAATTTAGCCAGTAAACTTCCAAAAAATAATTTTGATTATTTGAAAAATGTTAAATGTGTAAGTAGCTCTATTTTCTTAAGACCTGCTAGTATGAATGAAGTCATCGTTCTAATAAATCAGCTCGACGCTAAAAAAAGTAGAGGGCATGATAACTTTCCTGCAGATTTGCTGAAAGCAAACATAAACCGGTTTTCAGAGGTTATCGCTAAACTTTTCAACAGAATTATAGTAACTGGAACTTATCCAAGTGTACTGAAAATCGCTAAAGTTTCGCCCGTTTTCAAATCTGGAGATAATTGTGATCCATCCAACTATCGTCCAATTTCAACATTGTCTGTCATCAACAAAATATTGGAAAAATTATTAACTAGTCGGCTTGTAAACTTCTTTTGTGCCAACAATGTTTTATATAAATTTCAGTATGGCTTTCGAGAAGGCTGTGGCACATCGACTGCCATCACTGAACTCGTTGATGAGTTAATTGGTCAAATTGATCAAAAAAAAATAGTAGGGGGTTTATTCATTGACCTCAAAAAAGCATTTGATACTTTGGACCACGAAATTCTTCTGAAAAAACTTGATCGTTACGGGGTGAGAGGAGTAGCAAACGACTTAATAAAGAGCTACTTATCAAATCGACAACAATATGTGTCAATTAATGGTGTACGTAGTAGTTTGCGCCCAATCGATATAGGAGTTCCCCAAGGAAGCAACATAGGTCCTCTACTATTCCTAGTGTACATAAATGACTTTGGAAACTTAAAGCTGCGTGGAATACCGAGGCTCTTTGCAGATGACACAGCTCTATTTTACCCTCGCTCTAGTACTCAATCAATTGTAACAGACATCGAAACGGATTTAGTGACTCTTATGGAATATTTTAATGGCAATCATCTTACTCTGAATCTCGCTAAAACAAAATATATCGTTTTCCATTCGCCGCGCAAAAAAATACTTCAACACCCCGACCCATCGATTGGTAACTTGTCCATTGAAAAAGTTCCATCTTTTAAGTACCTAGGACTGCATTTAGATTCTTCCCTTTCATGGGATGCTCCTATTAAGCATGTATCGAGTAAAATAGCAGCATTGTGTGGTCTCATGAAAAGAGTGCGTTGTTTTGTTCCCAATGAAGCATTGCTACGATTCTATTACGCATGTATTCATTCCATACTGCAATATTTAGTTATTGTTTGGGGTCACGCTGCTAAATCTAAACTTAAAAAAATACAAACTTTGCAGAATAGATGCTTAAAAGTAATTTACGGTTTACCTCACCTATACTCAACAGTTTCACTTTATACAAGTTTACATCACAAAGTTATTCCCATTCGAGGCTTGTGTGACTCTCAAACGATCGTGTTTGTACACAATGTCTTGCACAACCCTAAATTCCATCACAATATTTGTTTCTCCACTAGGGTCAATCCTCAGAACACCAGACATGTGAATGAACTTATGAGAAATAGGGCATGCACGAACCTAGGCCTGTCGCGCATTCTAAATTATGGTCCACTAAAGTATAATTCGCTCCCCAATGAACTGAAAGGAATAACACATAACATTCTCTTTAAAAACAGACTGAAACATCACTTAATCAGGAACGTGAATGAATATATTATATAGCTCTGTTGACCATTTTGCAAATGTAGGTTTTTCTGGCTCCTGCTGGTTTTTTCCTGCATTCTTAATTGTAATTTACGTTATCAATGTTTAAATTATTTTCATGTTTTGTAAATTATTTTTCCGTTTTGTACGTGAAACCCTTCAAAGGAACTAAGTTCCACTGGGTTCTCACTTCGTTGTTAATTGTTGTTAATTAAATCTCCGCGTTTTTCTTTTAATATTTTGTTTTGTAAGTGTCCACTACCAGGGGGCTCTTTCTGAGCTCTTTGGTGTGGGGGTCAGTGGAGGGTTTAAAAAAAAAAAAAAAAAAAAAAAAACTAATCAATCAAATGGACCAAATTTGGCATGTGGGAGTTTTAGATGGCAGAATTTTTTTCTATGGTGAATTACGACCCCTACCCCTTTTAAGAGGGGAGCTCCCATACAAATGAAATTCAAATTTCCTTATAACTTGAGAACTAATCAAGCAAATGGAACCAAATTTGGCATGTGGGAGATTTTGGAGTCTTGAATTTATTTTACGATAGTTAGAGACCTCTCACCCCTGTGGTAGGGGGATACGGACTCTCATACAAATAAAACAGAAATTTTTGCGAAACTCAAAAACTAATCGAACTCGAGAAATTCGAGACTCTTCCATGAAACATTAGTCAATTAAGACCACAAAAACTATCTATAGTAACACTAGATCATTCAGGACGAGACGGTCGCGAGTGTTGCCGGTGACCCGCCGTCGGAAGCGCCGCCCACTGGGGGGCTTGCAAAACTCGAGATTGTGACAAAGATCATCCGAGATTCATGATTTATGTACAACACAGGTTTATTTGTGGCAATACGAAGTTTGTCGGGTCAGCTAGTGCGCATATAAAAAATCTAGAAAGCAAGGGCCAGAAGTCAGACACGGAAAAAGGAGACGACTGAATACGATGTCTATGACATGAAAATTCAGCGACAAAAATCTCGAGCTTAATTCAGGCAACTTAAGTCCTCTTGGTCCGAGGAACGGCGTTCAATTGACCCACTCAGGTTAGTTCGGCCGACTTATTTTGCACAGTTAACTCGCGAGTCGGGCCGCTGCAACCCATCAACTCGCACAAAAAAGTGGTTGATATTTTTTGAAACTCGATCCGTTCCGTAAAATTTTCAAACAATTTCATGTTTTGTAAAACAAATTTAGTAAACCCTTTTATTATAAAAAAATATCTCATCATTATAAGCTTTTAACTTCACTTTTGCGAATTAGTTAAATCGACCGTTTTATTCTAAATTTTTAACACTTGAAAGAGCTGAAGACGTTAATAACCAAAAATATCTCTGATTTTCCGTATTTTTTGCAATACAGATTTTTTTTTTTTTTTTTTTTTTTAATCTCGATAATAAAGAAAAAAAAAAAAAAAAATCAGAGGGGTTGTGTACAAGACACGACCGCATATATAGGTGACGCAGGACTACGTAAGTCTCTTTGTAGTGATAGTAGCATGTATTCATGCTTGTAATCATTCGATTCTTCATGTATACATGCTATATCATGGGCGTAGCGACGGGGGGGTTTTGGGGGTTCAAAGACCCCCCCCCCAGGAGAAAATTTGTAACGCACTTTCAAGCTTGAATTTCACAGCCAACTGTTGTTTAAAGCACAGGAAAATGTACGGGGCTGATTGTACGACCCCCGTCGGCGTCATGAACTTAGAGCCGGTAGTTCGTGCTGTTTTAAGCCCCATTTAATTCGATCTTGGGTTACTAGTCGCCGCATTTCTGAAATCGCAGTTTTTTCCTGCTTGAATATACCGCTGGATCTCCTTATTTGTGTTGTTGTCCGCGGCTACCAGCGATCCCACATACACGAGCTCATCTAGCACTTCTGGTTCGTCGCCGTCAAAGATTACCGTCCGCAAAAAAAGCCCCGGTCCGCGTTAAATCAGACCAGACCAAATCGCAAAATTTAAAAGAATGAGTAATAACAGCAAACGATCCAGAATTTTCTAAGCTACATTTTACTCTAATAAGACTACATAAATGTTGCAAACAGCCAGTGTTATGTGATGATTTCGAACAATTGATACCTACAAACCATACAGAGCAGCAAACTTTGAACACGTTTTTCTCGAAATAAGATTTTTGTCACTTGGCTCGGTCTGACTTAACAGTGACCATTTGAGCTATTATCATTATCATTATATTTGGTCTTCGACACATTGATTTAAAGCCTAATCCTGCTAGGCGCCGCTTTGGGTCTAGCACAGACGGCCTTCGTCGTGGCAAAGTTTCTGACACCTGCTTAGCTACCTGGCAAACTCATCTGCTTAGCCAAGAAGTTTGCTACATTTACTGAGAATCAAACCTCCCTTTTCGAAATCTGATCATCGGATCACCTTAAGAGCGATGTTGAGAATCATACAGGATAAGTTGTTCTTCAGCATCCTCGCTGCGTCTCGACTTTAACAGCCTCTCCCAGCCGAGATTCAAACATACAACGCACAGAGAACAGATTAACAGGCTCGAAGGAAGTAATCGATTTTTTGTGTGTAAAATCTGTCGGTAGCGCCCTCCAGAAATAGTTTGCCAAACGCATCAAAAAATATCCATGTACCTTTATCAATATTTCTTTGTGCTGGAGTTACATAGCAGCGACATCAAGATTTAGTTTGCCACTTACTGCTCAAGGGGTGCTCTATTGAAGGATTACTGGTAGATTACATAAAAACCTTTTACACACTTTTTGTTAATTACCTGGTAGTCTGTTCTCTGTGATACAACGTACCTCAATACCGGCTGGGAAGCCATAACTTTAACTCTGTTACTTCAATTTGATTTTTTGTCTGATGAGCAAAGCAAAGCCGTGGGATTAAACGTCCTTTCTAAGACTTGACCCTTCTTCATCGACAGACTTCGCAGTCGGCTACTAGAGTACAGGACAGTTACGGGGCTGGTGCAAAAATCCTACTGACTCTATCTAGCAGCACCGCCTAGCCGAAATTCGAACATGCGACGACTGCCTTGTTAGACCAGCATCGTACCTCGAAACCAACTAAGCGGCATTTGTCTGATGCAGAACACTCAATTTTAACCAAAATAGATTTTAACTGAAAATAATTTTCCATTTCTTGAATAAACTGCTTACGGCTATGTCAGATCAGATTTGTTTTTGTAAACATCTCCCCCCCCCCAAGGAACTTTTCTGGCTACGCCCGTGTGCTATGTGCAACATATATACATGCTACATGCGTTGTATGTAACATTTATCAAAGTAGTAACATTGCGTATGTTCAATTCTCAAAAAATTGTGCATTTGAAAACAATTTAACAAAATCAAGAACACAAACTATTACTTTCCTGCTACCTTACTGAAATTAAAGATTGTTTTTATTATCCATGGTTTCCCACGATGAAAGGATTTTACCAATTCAATCCTATTTTATCAACAGCACATCTTTCCACTACAGTTCTAATGAAACGGCAAGCATGCGTATTCATACAGAGTCGTATTATAACCGAACACTACAGCTGTAGCACATTTTTCCAACACAGATATCAAGTTCGCCGAGGTTTAATCGTCACGCAGTAAAGAATTTGCGATCTGTTGGGACAACGAACTTGTGTCATTTTTTCTGGCACACTTCCCTAACACAGACATCAGATTGAACTAGGTTTAATCGCGTTCGTAAGAAATCTGTTGGCACGAGGAGGCTTTGTCACTCTCTCTGGCGTACTTCCCAAGCAAGGACATCAAAATGGTCTAGGTTGAACCGCGGTGTTAAGAAATCTTGTTGAAATGAGGAAACTTTGTCACTTGTTTTGGCTTACTTCCCAAGCACAGATATCAAATTTGTATAGGTTTAGATCATCGTAAAGAATCTTCCAACCAATCACGAAGCGTGAATTCTAGTAAAACATAGGTTCATTATTTTCAATCTATACCTATAAAGAAGGATTTCTGTCTGTCTGTCTGTCTGTCTGTCTGTCTGTCTGTCTGTCTGTCTGTCTGTCTGTCTGTCTGTCTGTCTGTCTGTCTGTCTGTCTGTCTGTCTGTCTGTCTGTCTGTCTGTCTGTCTGTCTGTCTGTCTGTCTGTCTGTCTGTCTGTCTGTCTGTCTGTCTGTCTGTCTGTCTGTCTGTCTGTCTGTCTGTCTGTCTGTCTGTCTGTCTGTCTGTCTGTCTGTCTGTCTGTCTGTCTGTCTGTCTGTCTGTCTGTCTGTCTGTCTGTCTGTCTGTCTGTCTGTCTGTCTGTCTGTCTGTCTGTCTGTCTGTCTGTCTGTCTGTCTGTCTGTCTGTCTGTCTGTCTGTCTGTCTGTCTGTCTGTCTGTCTGTCTGTCTGTCTGTCTGTCTGTCTGTCTGTCTGTCTGTCTGTCTGTCTGTCTGTCTGTCTGTCTGTCTGTCTGTCTGTCTGTCTGTCTGTCTGTCTGTCTGTCTGTCTGTCTGTCTGTCTGTCTGTCTGTCTGTCTGTCTGTCTGTCTGTCTGTCTGTCTGTCTGTCTGTCTGTCTGTCTGTCTGTCTGTCTGTCTGTCTGTCTGTCTGTCTGTCTGTCTGTCTGTCTGTCTGTCTGTCTGTCTGTCTGTCTGTCTGTCTGTCTGTCTGTCTGTCTGTCTGTCTGTCTGTCTGTCTGTCTGTCTGTCTGTCTGTCTGTCTGTCTGTCTGTCTGTCTGTCTGTCTGTCTGTCTGTCTGTCTGTCTGTCTGTCTGTCTGTCTGTCTGTCTGTCTGTCTGTCTGTCTGTCTGTCTGTCTGTCTGTCTGTCTGTCTGTCTGTCTGTCTGTCTGTCTGTCTGTCTGTCTGTCTGTCTGTCTGTCTGTCTGTCTGTCTGTCTGTCTGTCTGTCTGTCTGTCTGTCTGTCTGTCTGTCTGTCTGTCTGTCTGTCTGTCTGTCTGTCTGTCTGTCTGTCTGTCTGTCTGTCTGTCTGTCTGTCTGTCTGTCTGTCTGTCTGTCTGTCTGTCTGTCTGTCTGTCTGTCTGTCTGTCTGTCTGTCTGTCTGTCTGTCTGTCTGTCTGTCTGTCTGTCTGTCTGTCTGTCTGTCTGTCTGTCTGTCTGTCTGTCTGTCTGTCTGTCTGTCTGTCTGTCTGTCTGTCTGTCTGTCTGTCTGTCTGTCTGTCTGTCTGTCTGTCTGTCTGTCTGTCTGTCTGTCTGTCTGTCTGTCTGTCTGTCTGTCTGTCTGTCTGTCTGTCTGTCTGTCTGTCTGTCTGTCTGTCTGTCTGTCTGTCTGTCTGTCTGTCTGTCTGTCTGTCTGTCTGTCTGTCTGTCTGTCTGTCTGTCTGTCTGTCTGTCTGTCTGTCTGTCTGTCTGTCTGTCTGTCTGTCTGTCTGTCTGTCTGTCTGTCTGTCTGTCTGTCTGTCTGTCTGTCTGTCTGTCTGTCTGTCTGTCTGTCTGTCTGTCTGTCTGTCTGTCTGTCTGTCTGTCTGTCTGTCTGTCTGTCTGTCTGTCTGTCTGTCTGTCTGTCTGTCTGTCTGTCTGTCTGTCTGTCTGTCTGTCTGTCTGTCTGTCTGTCTGTCTGTCTGTCTGTCTGTCTGTCTGTCTGTCTGTCTGTCTGTCTGTCTGTCTGTCTGTCTGTCTGTCTGTCTGTCTGTCTGTCTGTCTGTCTGTCTGTCTGTCTGTCTGTCTGTCTGTCTGTCTGTCTGTCTGTCTGTCTGTCTGTCTGTCTGTCTGTCTGTCTGTCTGTCTGTCTGTCTGTCTGTCTGTCTGTCTGTCTGTCTGTCTGTCTGTCTGTCTGTCTGTCTGTCTGTCTGTCTGTCTGTCTGTCTGTCTGTCTGTCTGTCTGTCTGTCTGTCTGTCTGTCTGTCTGTCTGTCTGTCTGTCTGTCTGTCTGTCTGTCTGTCTGTCTGTCTGTCTGTCTGTCTGTCTGTCTGTCTGTCTGTCTGTCTGTCTGTCTGTCTGTCTGTCTGTCTGTCTGTCTGTCTGTCTGTCTGTCTGTCTGTCTGTCTGTCTGTCTGTCTGTCTGTCTGTCTGTCTGTCTGTCTGTCTGTCTGTCTGTCTGTCTGTCTGTCTGTCTGTCTGTCTGTCTGTCTGTCTGTCTGTCTGTCTGTCTGTCTGTCTGTCTGTCTGTCTGTCTGTCTGTCTGTCTGTCTGTCTGTCTGTCTGTCTGTCTGTCTGTCTGTCTGTCTGTCTGTCTGTCTGTCTGTCTGTCTGTCTGTCTGTCTGTCTGTCTGTCTGTCTGTCTGTCTGTCTGTCTGTCTGTCTGTCTGTCTGTCTGTCTGTCTGTCTGTCTGTCTGTCTGTCTGTCTGTCTGTCTGTCTGTCTGTCTGTCTGTCTGTCTGTCTGTCTGTCTGTCTGTCTGTCTGTCTGTCTGTCTGTCTGTCTGTCTGTCTGTCTGTCTGTCTGTCTGTCTGTCTGTCTGTCTGTCTGTCTGTCTGTCTGTCTGTCTGTCTGTCTGTCTGTCTGTCTGTCTGTCTGTCTGTCTGTCTGTCTGTCTGTCTGTCTGTCTGTCTGTCTGTCTGTCTGTCTGTCTGTCTGTCTGTCTGTCTGTCTGTCTGTCTGTCTGTCTGTCTGTCTGTCTGTCTGTCTGTCTGTCTGTCTGTCTGTCTGTCTGTCTGTCTGTCTGTCTGTCTGTCTGTCTGTCTGTCTGTCTGTCTGTCT